>NW_028133053.1:0-256000 GCF_964374135.1 Grampus griseus
CCCCTGGTTTAGAGAGAGCAAACTCATAATTTTACCCGAAGCATTCTTCCAGGGCTCATTGGCCTGTCGGGAGCTGGGAATGTCAGGTAGCTTCAAGGCAGGCATGAATGCCGCCCTCAAAATGGGAAAGCAGGGCTTGTTCCAGCAGGCCCCCATTTTCATGGGCACACTCAGCGTACATCCCTATGGCTTCTAACGAGTCCCAAGAGACACCGGTTACCCTGCGTTTCCTTCCCTGAATCAACTTATCGAAGTAGGGAGTCCCGCATCCGGCGAACTGTCTCAACCGAGGAACGCCGTAGCTGCTCCCCTGGGCCTGGGGCTGCCTGCAGTGCCGCAGAAGGAACAGGACTTAAAATGCAGTAAGAACCCAAGCCGCCGTCCTCTAGGAGGCACGGTGACTTCAGTCAGGAGGTCCTGGATGAAACGCGAAGACGAGGGCTCCTCTGAGGGCAGGTCCGATTAGGGCACCGCGTAAGACCTCCGCGCCACGTGTGACGTGTCAGAACGGTGTTCGCGAACGTGTGCGAGTGCCGAGGAAACTAAGCTGCTCCGAAGGAGAGGGCAGTGCGTTTCCCTACGCTCGGCCTGCACACAGGGGGCTCTGAAGGGCTACGGGCCTGGATGTTGCTTAGCAGACCCAGGTGCACCTGGGGGTACTCAGTGTTCCTGCTGGGAGCAGGGTGCCCCGGCTAGTCTCCCAGGTGTCCAGAAAGCTGTGCTGCCATTAAAGGCATGCAGAGCAGAGGCCACCGCCTCCTGGAAGCTGCAGCACGCCTCCGCTTCTGCATGGCGAATCAGGGCCTTATTTCCAGGCATGGGTTCATGCTGGGTGTGCCGGTAGCGACACAGCGTGCTAAGATGCTGACTTTCTCCTCGAGCAGAGTGACTTCAGGTACGAGGGCGGGCCTCGCAGTGTTCCAAGCACAGTGTTCTCTCATGGCAGCTCACACAAGGGCCATGACTGAGTCTTCCTGGGTACTTCGCACTCACCAGCCATGTTGTCCCGAGGGCGTTCGAGGGCTCTGGATATGTACCGCTCCTCAAGGAACGCGCAGTGTGTTGCTGCCCAGCACTCGGCAGGCACAGAGGTCCTCCGGGGCATCAACCAATGGACCTCGACATTGCTCCGCCGGCCCACAGGTGTCTGGAGGCACTCAGTGACCTCGGAGGGAAAACGATGCACACCCGTGGGGCCTAGGAGTCCCCAGACGCGTACTTCCTTTAAAATAAAGGACATAAGCGACTGAGAACTCGTGGAAACAGCTGCATGCCTCCCTTTCTGCACGGCTACTCAGGGCCTATCCTGGAGGCGAGTTCTCACGTCACGGTTCCCTTTCGCTCTAGAGCCTGTCATTCGGACCGCCGCCGCGGCCACGGAAGACCCTGGTTTAGAGAGAGCAAACTCATAATTTTCCCCGAAGACATTCTTCCAGGGCTCACTGGCCTGTCGGGAGTTGGGAATGTCAGGTAGCTTCAAGGCAGGCATGAATGCCACCCTCAAAATGGGAAAGCAGGGCTTGTTCCAGCAGGCCCCCGTTATCATGGGCACACTGAGCGTACATCCCTGTGGCTTCTAACGAGTCCCAAGAGACACCGGTTACCCTGCGTTTCCTTCCCTGAATCAACTTATCGAAGTAGGGAGTCCCGCATCCGGCGAACTGTCTCAACCGAGGAACGCCGTAGCTGCTCCTCTGGGCCTGGGGAAGCCTGCAGTGCCGCAGAAGGAACAGGACTTAAAGTGCAGTAAGAACCCAAGCCGCCGTCCTCTAGGAGGCACGGTGACTTCAGTCAGGAGGTCCTGGATGGAACGCGAAGACAAGGGCTCTTCTGAGGGCACCGCGTAAGACCTCCGCGCCACGTGGGACATGCCAGAACGGCGTTCGCGAACGTGTGCGTGTGCCGAGGAAACTAATTTGCTCCGAAGGAGAGGGCAGTGCATTTCCCTACGCTCGGCCGGCACACACGGGGCTCTGAAGGGCTACGGGCCTGGATGTTGCTTAGCAGACCCAGGTGCACCTGGGGGTACTCAGTGTTCCTGCTGGGAGCAGGGTGCCCCGGCTAGCTTCCCAGGTGTCCAGAAAGCTGTGCTGCCGTTAAAGGCATGCAGAGCAGAGGCCACCGCCTCCTGGAAGCTGCAGCACGCCTCCGCTTCTGCACGGCGAATCAGGGCCTTACTTCCAGGCATGGGTTCATGCTGGGTGTGCTGGTAGTGATACAGCATGGTAAGATGCTGACTTTCTCCTCGTGCAGAGTTACTTCAGGTACGAGGGCGGGTCTCGCAGTGTTCCAAGCACAGTGTTCTCTCATGGCAGCTCACACAAGGGCCATGACAGAGTCTTCCTGGGTACTTCGCACTCACCAGCCATATTGTCCCGAGGGCGTTCGAGGGCTCTGGAGATGTAGCGCTCCTCAAGGAACGTGCAGTGTGTTGCTGCCCAGCACTCGGCAGGCACAGAGGTCCTCCGGGGGATCAACCAATGGACCTCGCCGTTGCTCCGCCGGCCCACAGGTGTCTGGAGGCACTCAGTGACCTCGGAGGGAAAATGATGCACACCCGTGGGGCCTAGGAGTCCCCGGACGCGTACTTCCTTTAAAATAAAGGACATAAGCGACTGAGAAGTTGTGGAAACAGCTGCATGCCTCCCTTTCTGCACGGCTACTCAGGGCCTAACCTGGAGGCGAGTTCTCACTTCGAGGTTCCCTTTCGCTCTAGAGCCTGTCATGCGGACCGAGCTGCGGCCACGGTAGCCCCTGGTTTAGAGAGAGCAAACTCATAATTTTACCTGAAGCATTCTTCCAGGGCTCACTGGCCTGTCGGGAGCTGGGAATGTCAGGTAGCTTCAAGGCAGGCATGAATGCCGCCCTCAAAATGGGGAAGCAGGGCTAGTTCCAGCAGGCCCCCATTTTCATGGGCACACTCAGCGTACATCCCTGTGGCTTATAAGGACTCCTAAGAGACAACGGTTACCCTGCGTTTCCCTCCCTGAATCAACTTATCGAAGTTGGGAGTCCCGCATCCGGCTAACTGTCTCAACCAAGGAACGCCGTAGCTGCTCCCCTGGGCCTGGGGCTGCCTGCAGTGCCGCAGAAGGAACAGGACTTAAAGTGCAGTAAGAACCCAAGCCGCCGTCCTCTGGGAGGCACGGTGACTTCAGTCAGGAGGTCCTGGATGAAACGAGAAGACGAGGGCTCCTCTGAGGGCAGGTCCGATTAGGGCACTGCGTAAGACCTCCGCGCCACGTGGGACGTGCCAGAACGGTGTTCGCGAACGTGTGCAAGTGCCGAGGAAACTAAGCTGCTCCGAAGGAGAGGGCAGTGCGTTTCCCTATGCTCGGCCTGCACACAGGGGGCTCTGAAGGTCTACGGGCCTGGATGTTGCTTAGCAGACCCAGGTGCACCTGGGGGTACTCAGTGTTCCTGCTGGGAGCAGGGTGCCCCGGCTAGCCTCCCAGGTGTCCAGAAAGCTGTGATGCCGTTAAAGGCATGCAGAGCAGAGGCCACCGCCTCCTGGAAGCTGCAGCATGCCTCCGCTTCTGCATGGCAAATCAGGGCCTTATTTCCAGGCATGGGTTCATGCTGGGTGTGCCGGTAGCGACACAGCGTGCTAAGATGCTGACTTTCTCCTCGAGCAGAGTGACTTCAGGTACGAGGGCGGGCCTCGCAGTGTTCCAAGCACAGTGTTCTCTCATGGCAGCTCACACAAGGGCCATGACTGAGTCTTCCTGGGTACTTCGCACTCACCAGCCATGTTGTCCCGAGGGCGTTCGAGGGCTCTGGATATGTACCGCTCCTCAAGGAACGCGCAGTGTGTTGCTGCCCAGCACTCGGCAGGCACAGAGGTCCTCCGGGGCATCAACCAATGGACCTTGACATTGCTCCGCCGGCCCACAGGTGTCTGGTGGCACTCAGTGACCTCGGAGGGAAAACGATGCACACCCGTGGGGCCTAGGAGTCCCCAGACGCGTACTTCCTTTAAAATAAAGGACATAAGCGACTGAGAACTCGTGGAAACAGCTGCATGCCTCCCTTTCTGCACGGCTACTCAGGGCCTATCCTGGAGGCGAGTTCTCACGTCACGGTTCCCTTTCGCTCTAGAGCCTGTCATGTGGACCGCCGCCGCGGCCACAGAAGCCCCTGGTTTAGAGAGAGCAAACTCATAATTTTCCCCGAAGCATTCTTCCAGGGCTCACTGGCCTGTCGGGAGCTGGGAATGTCAGGTAGCTTCAAGGCAGGCATGAATGCCACCCTCAAAATGGGAAAGCAGGGCTTGTTCCAGCAGGCCCCCGTTATCATGGGCACACTGAGCGTACATCCCTGTGGCTTCTAACGAGTCCCAAGAGACACCGGTTACCCTGCGTTTCCTTCCCTGAATCAACTTATCGAAGTAGGGAGTCCCGCATCCAGCGAACTGTCTCAACCGAGGAACGCCGTAGCTGCTCCTCTGGGCCTGGGGAAGCCTGCAGTGCCGCAGAAGGAACAGGACTTAAAGTGCAGTAAGAACCCAAGCCGCCGTCCTCTAGGAGGCACGGTGACTTCAGTCAGGAGGTCCTGGATGGAACGCGAAGACAAGGGCTCCTCTGAGGGCACCGCGTAAGACCTCCGCGCCACGTGGGACATGCCAGAACGGCGTTCGCGAACGTGTGCGTGTGCCGAGGAAACTAAGCTGCTCCGAAGGAGAGGGCAGTGCATTTCCCTACGCTCGGCCGGCACACACGGGGCTCTGAAGGGCTACTGGCCTGCATGTTGCTTAGCAGACCCAGGTGCACCTGGGGGTACTCAGTGTTCCTGCTGGGAGCAGGGTGCCCCGGCTAGCCTCCCAGGTGTCCAGAAAGCTGTGCTGCCGTTAAAGGCATGCAGAGCAGAGGCCACCGCCTCCTGGAAGCTGCAGCACGCCTCCGCTTCTGCACGGCGAATCAGGGCCTTACTTCCAGGCATGGGTTTATGCTGGGTGTGCTGGTAGCGACACAGCATGGTAAGATGCTGACTTTCTCCTCGAGCAGAGTGACTTCAGGTACGAGGGCGGGCCTCGCAGTGTTCCAAGCACAGTGTTCTCTCATGGCAGCTCACACAAGGGCCATGACAGAGTCTTCCTGGGTAGTTCGCACTCACCAGCCATATTGTCCCGAGGGCGTTCGAGGGCTCTGGAGATGTAGCGCTCCTCAAGGAACGTGCAGTGTGTTGCTGCCCAGCACTCGGCAGGCACAGAGGTCCTCCGGGGGATCAACCAATGGACCTCGACGTTGCTCCGCCGGCCCACAGGTGTCTGGAGGCACTCAGTGACCTCGGAGGGAAAACGATGCACACCCGTGGGGCCTAGGAGTCCCCGGACGCGTACTTCCTTTAAAATAAAGCACATAAGCGACTGAGAAGTTGTGGAATCAGCTGCATGCCTCCCTTTCTGCACGGCTACTCAGGGCCTAACCTGGAGGCGAGTTCTCACTTCGAGGTTCCCTTTCGCTCTAGAGCCTGTCATGCGGACCGAGCTTCGGCCACGGAAGCCCCTGGTTTAGAGAGAGCAAACTCATAATTTTACCTGAAGCATTCTTCCAGGGCTCACTGGCCTGTCGGGAGCCGGGAATGTCAGGTAGCTTCAAGGCAGGCATGAATGCCGCCCTCAAAATGGGGAAGCAGGGCTAGTTCCAGCAGGCCCCCATTTTCATGGGCACACTCAGCGTACATCCCTGTGGCTTATAAGGACTCCCAAGAGACACCGGTTACCCTGCGTTTCCCTCCCTGAATCAACTTATCGAAGTTGGGAGTCCCGCATCCGGCTAACTGTCTCAACCGAGGAACGCCGTAGCTGCTCCCCTGGGCCTGGGGCTGCCTGCAGTGCCGCAGAAGGAACAGGACTTAAAGTGCAGTAAGAACCCAAGCCGCCGTCCTCTAGGAGGCACGGTGACTTCAGTCAGGAGGTCCTGGATGGAACGCGAAGACAAGAGCTCCTCTGACGGCAGCTCCGACTAGGGCACCGCGTAAGACCTCCTCGCCACATGGGACGTGCCAGAACGGCGTTCGCGAACGTGTGCGAGTGCCGAGGAAACTACGCTGCTCCGAAGGAGATGGCAGTGCCTTTCTCTACGCTCGGCCTGCACACAGGGGGCTCTGAAGGGCTACGGGCCTGGATGTTGCTTAGCAGACCCAGGTGCACCTGGGGGTACTCAGTGTTCCTGCTGGGAGCAGGGTGCCCCGGCTAGCCTCCCAGGTGTCCAGAAAGCTGTGCTGCCGTTAAAGGCATGCAGAGCAGAGGCCACCGCCTCCTGGAAGCTGCAGCACGCCTCCGCTTCTGCATGGCGAATCAGGGCCTTATTTCCAGGCATGGGTTCATGCTGGGTGTGCCGGTAGCGACACAGCGTGCTAAGATGCTGACTTTCTCCTCGAGCAGAGTGACTTCAGGTACGAGGGCGGGCCTCTCAGTGTTCCAAGCACAGTGTTCTCTCATGGCAACTCACACAAGGGCCATGACTGAGTCTTCCTGGGCACTTCGCACTCACCAGCCATGTTGTCCCGAGGGCGTTCGAGGGTCCTGGATATGTAGCGCTCCTCAAGGAACGCGCAGTGTGTTGCTGCCCAGCACTCGGCAGGCACAGAGGTCCTCCGGGGCATCAACCAATGGACCTCGACATTGCTCCGCCGGCCCACAGGTGTCTGGAGGCACTCAGTGACCTCGGAGGGAAAACGATGCACACCCGTGGGGCCTAGGAGTGCCCAGACGCGTACTTCCTTTAAAATAAAGGACATAAGCGACTGAGAACTCGTGGAAACAGCTGCATGCCTCCCTTTCTGCACGGCTACTCAGGGCCTATCCTGGAGGCGAGTTCTCACGTCACGGTTCCCTTTCGCTCTAGAGCCTGTCATGCGGACCGCCGCCGTGGCCACGGAAGACCCTGGTTTAGAGAGAGCAAACTCATAATTTTCCCCGAAGCATTCTTCCAGGGCTCACTGGCCTGTCGGGACTGGGAATGTCAGGTAGCTTCAAGGCAGGCATGAATGCCACCCTCAAAATGGGAAAGCAGGGCTTGTTCCAACAGGCCCCCGTTATCATGGGCACACTGAGCGTACATCCCTGTGGCTTCTAACGAGTCCCAAGAGACACCGGTTACCCTGCGTTTCCTTCCCTGAATCAACTTATCGAAGTAGGGAGTCCCGCATCCGGCGAACTGTCTCAACCGAGGAACGCCGTAGCTGCTCCTCTGGGCCTGGGGAAGCCTGCAGTGCCGCAGAAGGAACAGGACTTAAAGTGCAGTAAGAACCCAAGCCGCCGTCCTCTAGGAGGCACGGTGACTTCAGTCAGGAGGTCCTGGATGGAACGCGAAGACAAGGGCTCCTCTGACGGCACCTCCGACTAGGGCACCGCGTAAGACCTCCTCGCCACGTGGGACGTGCCAGAACGGCGTTCGCGAACGTGTGCGAGTGCCGAGGAAACTAAGCTGCTCCGAAGGAGAGGGCAGTGCATTTCCCTACGCTCGGCCTGCACACAGGGGGCTCTGAAGGGCTACGGGCCTGGATGTTGCTTAGCAGACCCAGGTGCACCTGTGGGTACTCAGTGTTCCTGCTGGGAGCAGGGGGCCCCGGCTAGCCTCCCAGGTGTCCAGAAAGCTGTGCTGCCGTTAAAGGCATGCAGAGCAGAGGCCACCGCCTCCTGGAAGCTGCAGCACGCCTCCGCTTCTGCACGGCGAATCAGGGCCTTACTTCCAGGCATGGGTTCATGCTGGGTGTGCCGGTAGCGACACAGCGTGCTAAGATGCTGACTTTCTCCTCGAGCAGAGTGACTTCAGGTACGAGGGCGGGCCTCGCAGTGTTCCAAGCACAGTGTTCTCTCATGGCAGCTCACACAAGGGCCATGACAGAGTCTTCCTGGGTACTTCGCACTCACCAGCCATGTTGTCCCGAGGGCGTTCGAGGGCTCTGGAGATGTAGCGCTCCTCAAGGAATGCGCAGTGTGTTGCTGCCCAGCACTCGGCAGGCACAGAGGTCCTCCGGGGGATCAACCAATGGACCTCGACGTTGCTCCGCCGGCCCACAGGTGTCTGGAGGCACTCAGTGACCTCGGAGGGAAAACGATGCACACCCGTGGGGCCTAGGAGTCCCCGGACGCGTACTTCCTTTAAAATTAAGCACATAAGCGACTGAGAAGTTGTGGAAACAGCTGCATGCCTCCCTTTCTGCACGGCTACTCAGGGCCTAAACTGGAGGCGAGTTCTCACTTCGAGGTTCCATTTCGCTCTATAGCCTGTCATGCGGACTGCTGCCGCGCCCACGGAAGCCACTGGTTTAGAGAGAGCAAACTCATAATTTTACCCGACGCATTCTTCCAGGGCTCACTGGCCTGTCGGGAGCCGGAAATGTCAGGTAGCTTCAAGGCAGGCTTGAATGCCGCCCTCAAAATGGAAAAGCTGGGCTAGTTCCAATAGGCCCCCGTTTTCAAGGGCACACTCAGCGTACAGCCCTGTGGCTTCTAACGAGTCCCAAGAGACACCGGTTATCCTGCGTTTCCTTCCCTGAATTAACTTATCGAAGTAGGGAGTCCCACATCCGGCGAACTGTCTCAACCGAGGAACGCCGTAGCTGCTCCACTGGGCCTGGGGCTGCCTGCAGTGCCGCAGAAGGAACAGGACTTGAAGTGCAGTAAGAACCCAAGCTGCCGTCCTCTAGGACGCCCGGTGACTTCAGTCAGGAGGTCCTGGATGGAAGGCGAAGACGACGGCTCCTCTGAGGGCAGCTGCGATTAGGGCACCGCGTAAGACCTCTGCGCCACGTGGGACGTGCCAGAACGGTGTTCGCGAACGTGTGCGAGTGCGGAGGAAACTAAGCTGCTCCGATGGAGAGGGCAGTGCGTTTCCCTACGCTCGGCCTGCACACAGGGGTCTCTGAAGGGCTACGGGCCTGGATGTTGCTTAGCAGACCCAGGTGCACCTGGGGGTACTCAGTGTTCCTGCTG
Organism: Grampus griseus; assembly: GCF_964374135.1. NCBI lineage: Eukaryota > Metazoa > Chordata > Mammalia > Artiodactyla > Delphinidae > Grampus > Grampus griseus. Next base: position 8,942 of record NW_028133053.1, read on the forward strand.
GGAGCAGGGGGCCCCGGCTAGCCTCCCAGGTGTCCAGAAAGCTGTGCTGCCGTTAAAGGCATGCAGAGCAGAGGCCACCGCCTCCTGGAAGCTGCAGCACGCCTCCGCTTCTGCACGGCGAATCAGGGCCTTACTTCCAGGCATGGGTTCATGCTGGGTGTGCCGGTAGCGACACAGCGTGCTAAGATGCTGACTTTCTCCTCGAGCAGAGTGACTTCAGGTACGAGGGCGGGCCTCTCAGTGTTCCAAGCACAGTGTTCTCTCATGGCAGCTCACACAAGGGCCATGACTGAGTCTTCCTGGGCACTTCGCACTCACCAGCCATGTTTTCCAGAGGGCGTTCGAGGGCTCTGGATATGTAGCGCTCCTCAAGGAACGCGCAGTGTGTTGCTGCCCAGCACTCGGCAGGCACAGAGGTCCTCCGGGGGATCAACCAATGGACCTCGACATTGCTCCGCCGGCCCACAGGTGTCTGGAGGCACTCAGTGACCTCGGAGGGAAAACGATGCACACCCGTGGGGCCTAGGAGTCCCCGGACGCGTACTTCCTTTAAAATAAAGGACATAAGCGACTGAGAACTCGTGGAAACAGCTGCATGCCTCCCTTTCTGCACGGCTACTCAGGGCCTAAGCTGGAGGCGAGTTCTCACGTCGAGGTTCCCTTTCGCTCTAGAGCCTGTCATGCGGACCGAGCTGCGGCCACGGAAGCCCCTGGTTTAGAGAGAGCAAACTCATAATTTTACCCGAAGCATTCTTCCAGGGCTCACTGGCCTGTCGGGAGCTGGGAATGTCAGGTAGCTTCAAGGCAGGCATGAATGCCGCCCTCAAAATGGGAAAGCAGGGCTTGTTCCAGCAGGCCCCCATTTTCATGGGCACACTCAGCGTACATCGCTATGGCTTCTAACGAGTCCCAAGAGACACCGGTTACCCTGCGTTTCCTTACCTGAATCAACTTATCGAAGTAGGGAGTCCCGAATCCGGCGAACTGTCTCAACCGAGGAACGCCGTAGCTGCTCCCCTGGGCCTGGGGCTGCCTGCAGTGCCGCAGAAGGAACAGGACTTAAAGTGCAGTAAGAACCCAAGCCGCCGTCCTCTAGGAGGCACGGTGACTTCAGTCAGGAGGTCCTGGATGAAACGCGAAGACGAGGGCTCCTCTGAGGGCAGGTCCGATTAGGGCACCGCGTAAGACCACCGCGCCACGTGGGACGTGCCAGAACGGTGTTCGCGAACGTGTGCGAGTGCCGAGGAAACTAAGCTGCTCCGAAGGAGAGGGCAGTCCTTTTCCCTACGCTCGGCCTGCACACAGGGGTCTCTGAAGGGCTACGGGCCTGGATGTTGCTTAGCAGACCCAGGTGCACCTGGGGGTACTCAGTGTTCCTGCTGGGAGCAGGGTGCCCCGGCTAGCCTCCCAGGTGTCCAGAAAGCTGTGCTGCCGTTAAAGGCATGCAGAGCAGAGGCCACCGCCTCCTGGAAGCTGCAGCACGCCTCCGCTTCTGCACGGCGAATCAGGGCCTTACTTCCAGGCATGGGTTCATGCTGGGTGTGCCGGTAGCGACACAGCGTGCTAAGATGCTGACTTTCTCCTCGAGCAGAGTGACTTCAGGTACGAGGGCGGGCCTCTCAGTGTTCCAAGCACAGTGTTCTCTCATGGCAGCTCACACAAGGGCCATGACTGAGTCTTCCTGGGCACTTCGCACTCACCAGCCATGTTTTCCAGAGGGCGTTCGAGGGCTCTGGATATGTAGCGCTCCTCAAGGAACGCGCAGTGTGTTGCTGCCCAGCACTCGGCAGGCACAGAGGTCCTCCGGGGGATCAACCAATGGACCTCGACATTGCTCCGCCGGCCCACAGGTGTCTGGAGGCACTCAGTGACCTCGGAGGGAAAACGATGCACACCCGTGGGGCCTAGGAGTCCCCGGACGCGTACTTCCTTTAAAATAAAGGACATAAGCGACTGAGAACTCGTGGAAACAGCTGCATGCCTCCCTTTCTGCACGGCTACTCAGGGCCTAAGCTGGAGGCGAGTTCTCACGTCGAGGTTCCCTTTCGCTCTAGAGCCTGTCATGCGGACCGAGCTGCGGCCACGGAAGCCCCTGGTTTAGAGAGAGCAAACTCATAATTTTACCCGAAGCATTCTTCCAGGGCTCACTGGCCTGTCGGGAGCTGGGAATGTCAGGTAGCTTCAAGGCAGGCATGAATGCCGCCCTCAAAATGGGAAAGCAGGGCTTGTTCCAGCAGGCCCCCATTTTCATGGGCACACTCAGCGTACATCGCTATGGCTTCTAACGAGTCCCAAGAGACACCGGTTACCCTGCGTTTCCTTCCCTGAATCAACTTATCGAAGTAGGGAGTCCCGAATCCGGCGAACTGTCTCAACCGAGGAACGCCGTAGCTGCTCCCCTGGGCCTGGGGCTGCCTGCAGTGCCGCAGAAGGAACAGGACTTAAAGTGCAGTAAGAACCCAAGCCGCCGTCCTCTAGGAGGCACGGTGACTTCAGTCAGGAGGTCCTGGATGAAACGCGAAGACGAGGGCTCCTCTGAGGGCAGGTCCGATTAGGGCACCGCGTAAGACCACCGCGCCACGTGGGACGTGCCAGAACGGTGTTCGCGAACGTGTGCGAGTGCCGAGGAAACTAAGCTGCTCCGAAGGAGAGGGCAGTCCTTTTCCCTACGCTCGGCCTGCACACAGGGGTCTCTGAAGGGCTACGGGCCTGGATGTTGCTTAGCAGACCCAGGTGCACCTGGGGGTACTCAGTGTTCCTGCTGGGAGCAGGGTGCCCCGGCTAGCCTCCCAGGTGTCCAGAAAGCTGTGCTGCCGTTAAAGGCATGCAGAGCAGAGGCCACCGCCTCCTGGAAGCTGCAGCACGCCTCCGCTTCTGCATGGCGAATCAGGGCCTTATTTCCAGGCATGGGTTCATGCTGGGTGTGCCGGTAGCGACACAGCGTGCTAAGATGCTGACTTTCTCCTCGAGCAGAGTGACTTCAGGTACGAGGGCGGGCCTCGCAGTGTTCCAAGCACAGTGTTCTCTCATGGCAACTCACACCAGGGCCATGACTGAGTCTTCCTGGGCACTTCGCACTCACCAGCCATGTTGTCCCGAGGGCGTTCGAGGGCTCTGGATATGTAGCGCTCCTCAAGGAACGCGCAGTGTGTTGCTGCCCAGCACTCGGCAGGCACAGAGGTCCTCCGGGGCATCAACCTATGGACCTCGACATTGCTCCGCCAGCCCACAGGTGTCTGGAGGCACTCAGTGACCTCGGAGGGAAAACGATGCACACCCGTTGGCCTAGGAGTCCCCGGACGCGTACTTCCTTTAAAATAAAGGACATAAGCGACTGAGAACTCGTGGAAACAGCTGCATGCCTCCCTTTCTGCACGGCTACTCAGGGCCTATCCTGGAGGCGAGTTCTCACGTCACGGTTCCCTTTCGCTCTAGAGCCTGTCATGCGGACCGCCGCCGTGGCCACGGAAGACCCTGGTTTAGAGAGAGCAAACTCATAATTTTCCCCGAAGCATTCTTCCAGGGCTCACTGGCCTGTCGGGACTGGGAATGTCAGGTAGCTTCAAGGCAGGCATGAATGCCACCCTCAAAATGGGAAAGCAGGGCTTGTTCCAGCAGGCCCCCGTTATCATGGGCACACTGAGCGTACATCCCTGTGGCTTCTAACGAGTCCCAAGAGACACCGGTTACCCTGCGTTTCCTTCCCTGAATCAACTTATCGAAGTAGGGAGTCCCGCATCCGGCGAACTGTCTCAACCGAGGAACGCCGTAGCTGCTCCTCTGGGCCTGGGGAAGCCTGCAGTGCCGCAGAAGGAACAGGACTTAAAGTGCAGTAAGAACCCAAGCCGCCGTCCTCTAGGAGGCACGGTGACTTCAGTCAGGAGGTCCTGGATGGAACGCGAAGACAAGGGCTCCTCTGACGGCAGCTCCGACTAGGGCACCGCGTAAGACCTCCTCGCCACGTGGGACGTGCCAAAACGGCGTTCGCGAACGTGTGCGAGTGCCGAGGAAACTAAGCTGCTCCGAAGGAGAGGGCAGTGCATTTCCCTACGCTCGGCCTGCACACAGGGGGCTCTGAAGGGCTACGGGCCTGGATGTTGCTTAGCAGGCCCAGGTGCACCTGTGGGTACTCAGTGTTCCTGCTGGGAGGAGGGGGCCCCGGCTTGCCTCCCAGGAGTCCAGAAAGCTGTGCTGCCGTTAAAGGCATGCAGAGCAGAGGCCACCACCTCCTGGAAGCTGCAGCACACCTCCGCTTCTGCACGGCGAATCAGGGCCTTACTTCCAGGCCTGGGTTCATGCTGGGTGTGCCGGTAGCGACACAGCGTGCTAAGATGCTGACTTTCTCCTCGAGCAGAGTGACTTCAGGTACGAGGGCGGGCCTCGCAGTGTTCCAAGCACAGTGTTCTCTCATGGCAGCTCACACAAGGGCCATGACTGAGTCTTCCTGGGCACTTCGCACTCACCAGCCATGTTGTCCCGAGGGCGTTCGAGGGCTCTGGAGATGTAGCGCTCCTCAAGGAACGCGCAGTGTGTTGCTGCCCAGCACTCGGCAGGCACAGAGGTCCTCCGGGGGATCAACCAATGGACCTCGACGTTGCTCCGCCGGCCCACAGGTGTCTGGAGGCACTCAGTGACCTCGGAGGGAAAACGATGCACACCCGTGGGGCCTAGGAGTCCCCGGACGCATACTTCCTTTAAAATTAAGCACATAAGCGACTGAGAAGTTGTGGAAACAGCTACATGCCTCCCTTTCTGCACGGCTACTCGGGGCCTAAGCTGGAGGCGAGTTCTCACGTCGAGGTTCCCTTTCGCTCTAGAGCCTGTCATGCGGACCGAGCTGCGGCCACGGAAGCCCCTGGTTTAGAGAGAGCAAACTCATAATTTTCCCCGAAGCATTCTTCCAGGGCTCACTGGCCTGTCGGGAGCTGGGAATGTCAGGTACCTTCAAGGCAGGCATGAATGCCGCCCTCAAAATGGGAAAGCAGGACTTGTTCCAGCAGGCCCCCGTTATCATGGGCACACTCAGCGTACATCCCTGTGGCTTCTAACGAGTCCCAAGAGACACCGGTTACCCTGCGTTTCCTTCCCTGAATCAACTTATCGAAGTAGGGAATCCCGCATCCAGCGAACTGTCTCAACCGAGGAACGCCGTAGCTGCTCCTCTGGGCCTGGGGCTGCCTGCAGTGCCGCAGAAGGAACAGGACTTGAAGTGCAGTAAGAACCCAAGCCGCCGTCCTCTAGGAGGCACGGTGACTTCAGTCAGGAGGTCCTGGATGAAACGCGAAGACGAGGGCTCCTCTGAGGGCAGGTCCGATTAGGGCACCGCGTAAGACCTCCGCGCCACGTGGGACGTGCCAGAACGGTGTTCGCGAACGTGTGCGAGTGCCGAGGAAACTAAGCTGCTCCGAAGGAGAGGGCAGTGTGTTTCCCTATGCTCGGCCTGCACACAGGGGGCTCTGAAGGGCTACGGGCCTGGATGTTGCTTAGCAGACCCAGGTGCACCTGGGGGTACTCAGTGTTCCTGCTGGGAGCAGGGTGCCCCGGCTAGCCTCCCAGGTGTCCAGAAAGCGGTGCTGCCGTTAAAGGCATGCAGAGCAGAGGCCACCGCCTCCTGGAAGCTGCAGCACGCCTCCGCTTCTGCACGGCGAATCAGGGCCTTACTTCCAGGCATGGGTTCATGCTGGGTGTGCCGGTAGCGACACAGCGTGCTAAGATGCTGACTTTCTCCTCGAGCAGAGTGACTTCAGGTACGAGGGCGGGCCTCTCAGTGTTCCAAGCACAGTGTTCTCTCATGGCAGCTCACACAAGGGCCATGACTGAGTCTTCCTGGGCACTTCGCACTCACCAGCCATGTTTTCCAGAGGGCGTTCGAGGGCTCTGGATATGTAGCGCTCCTCAAGGAACGCGCAGTGTGTTGCTGCCCAGCACTCGGCAGGCACAGAGGTCCTCCGGGGGATCAACCAATGGACCTCGACATTGCTCCGCCGGCCCACAGGTGTCTGGAGGCACTCAGTGACCTCGGAGGGAAAACGATGCACACCCGTGGGGCCTAGGAGTCCCCGGACGCGTACTTCCTTTAAAATAAAGGACATAAGCGACTGAGAACTCGTGGAAACAGCTGCATGCCTCCCTTTCTGCACGGCTACTCAGGGCCTAAGCTGGAGGCGAGTTCTCACGTCGAGGTTCCCTTTCGCTCTAGAGCCTGTCATGCGGACCGAGCTGCGGCCACGGAAGCCCCTGGTTTAGAGAGAGCAAACTCATAATTTTACCCGAAGCATTCTTCCAGGGCTCACTGGCCTGTCGGGAGCTGGGAATGTCAGGTAGCTTCAAGGCAGGCATGAATGCCGCCCTCAAAATGGGAAAGCAGGGCTTGTTCCAGCAGGCCCCCATTTTCATGGGCACACTCAGCGTACATCGCTATGGCTTCTAACGAGTCCCAAGAGACACCGGTTACCCTGCGTTTCCTTCCCTGAATCAACTTATCGAAGTAGGGAGTCCCGAATCCGGCGAACTGTCTCAACCGAGGAACGCCGTAGCTGCTCCCCTGGGCCTGGGGCTGCCTGCAGTGCCGCAGAAGGAACAGGACTTAAAGTGCAGTAAGAACCCAAGCCGCCGTCCTCTAGGAGGCACGGTGACTTCAGTCAGGAGGTCCTGGATGAAACGCGAAGACGAGGGCTCCTCTGAGGGCAGGTCCGATTAGGGCACCGCGTAAGACCACCGCGCCACGTGGGACGTGCCAGAACGGTGTTCGCGAACGTGTGCGAGTGCCGAGGAAACTAAGCTGCTCCGAAGGAGAGGGCAGTCCTTTTCCCTACGCTCGGCCTGCACACAGGGGTCTCTGAAGGGCTACGGGCCTGGATGTTGCTTAGCAGACCCAGGTGCACCTGGGGGTACTCAGTGTTCCTGCTGGGAGCAGGGTGCCCCGGCTAGCCTCCCAGGTGTCCAGAAAGCTGTGCTGCCGTTAAAGGCATGCAGAGCAGAGGCCACCGCCTCCTGGAAGCTGCAGCACGCCTCCGCTTCTGCATGGCGAATCAGGGCCTTATTTCCAGGCATGGGTTCATGCTGGGTGTGCCGGTAGCGACACAGCGTGCTAAGATGCTGACTTTCTCCTCGAGCAGAGTGACTTCAGGTACGAGGGCGGGCCTCGCAGTGTTCCAAGCACAGTGTTCTCTCATGGCAACTCACACCAGGGCCATGACTGAGTCTTCCTGGGCACTTCGCACTCACCAGCCATGTTGTCCCGAGGGCGTTCGAGGGCTCTGGATATGTAGCGCTCCTCAAGGAACGCGCAGTGTGTTGCTGCCCAGCACTCGGCAGGCACAGAGGTCCTCCGGGGCATCAACCTATGGACCTCGACATTGCTCCGCCAGCCCACAGGTGTCTGGAGGCACTCAGTGACCTCGGAGGGAAAACGATGCACACCCGTTGGCCTAGGAGTCCCCGGACGCGTACTTCCTTTAAAATAAAGGACATAAGCGACTGAGAACTCGTGGAAACAGCTGCATGCCTCCCTTTCTGCACGGCTACTCAGGGCCTATCCTGGAGGCGAGTTCTCACGTCACGGTTCCCTTTCGCTCTAGAGCCTGTCATGCGGACCGCCGCCGTGGCCACGGAAGACCCTGGTTTAGAGAGAGCAAACTCATAATTTTCCCCGAAGCATTCTTCCAGGGCTCACTGGCCTGTCGGGACTGGGAATGTCAGGTAGCTTCAAGGCAGGCATGAATGCCACCCTCAAAATGGGAAAGCAGGGCTTGTTCCAGCAGGCCCCCGTTATCATGGGCACACTGAGCGTACATCCCTGTGGCTTCTAACGAGTCCCAAGAGACACCGGTTACCCTGCGTTTCCTTCCCTGAATCAACTTATCGAAGTAGGGAGTCCCGCATCCGGCGAACTGTCTCAACCGAGGAACGCCGTAGCTGCTCCTCTGGGCCTGGGGAAGCCTGCAGTGCCGCAGAAGGAACAGGACTTAAAGTGCAGTAAGAACCCAAGCCGCCGTCCTCTAGGAGGCACGGTGACTTCAGTCAGGAGGTCCTGGATGGAACGCGAAGACAAGGGCTCCTCTGACGGCAGCTCCGACTAGGGCACCGCGTAAGACCTCCTCGCCACGTGGGACGTGCCAAAACGGCGTTCGCGAACGTGTGCGAGTGCCGAGGAAACTAAGCTGCTCCGAAGGAGAGGGCAGTGCATTTCCCTACGCTCGGCCTGCACACAGGGGGCTCTGAAGGGCTACGGGCCTGGATGTTGCTTAGCAGGCCCAGGTGCACCTGTGGGTACTCAGTGTTCCTGCTGGGAGGAGGGGGCCCCGGCTTGCCTCCCAGGAGTCCAGAAAGCTGTGCTGCCGTTAAAGGCATGCAGAGCAGAGGCCACCACCTCCTGGAAGCTGCAGCACACCTCCGCTTCTGCACGGCGAATCAGGGCCTTACTTCCAGGCCTGGGTTCATGCTGGGTGTGCCGGTAGCGACACAGCGTGCTAAGATGCTGACTTTCTCCTCGAGCAGAGTGACTTCAGGTACGAGGGCGGGCCTCGCAGTGTTCCAAGCACAGTGTTCTCTCATGGCAGCTCACACAAGGGCCATGACTGAGTCTTCCTGGGCACTTCGCACTCACCAGCCATGTTGTCCCGAGGGCGTTCGAGGGCTCTGGAGATGTAGCGCTCCTCAAGGAACGCGCAGTGTGTTGCTGCCCAGCACTCGGCAGGCACAGAGGTCCTCCGGGGGATCAACCAATGGACCTCGACGTTGCTCCGCCGGCCCACAGGTGTCTGGAGGCACTCAGTGACCTCGGAGGGAAAACGATGCACACCCGTGGGGCCTAGGAGTCCCCGGACGCATACTTCCTTTAAAATTAAGCACATAAGCGACTGAGAAGTTGTGGAAACAGCTACATGCCTCCCTTTCTGCACGGCTACTCGGGGCCTAAGCTGGAGGCGAGTTCTCACGTCGAGGTTCCCTTTCGCTCTAGAGCCTGTCATGCGGACCGAGCTGCGGCCACGGAAGCCCCTGGTTTAGAGAGAGCAAACTCATAATTTTCCCCGAAGCATTCTTCCAGGGCTCACTGGCCTGTCGGGAGCTGGGAATGTCAGGTACCTTCAAGGCAGGCATGAATGCCGCCCTCAAAATGGGAAAGCAGGACTTGTTCCAGCAGGCCCCCGTTATCATGGGCACACTCAGCGTACATCCCTGTGGCTTCTAACGAGTCCCAAGAGACACCGGTTACCCTGCGTTTCCTTCCCTGAATCAACTTATCGAAGTAGGGAATCCCGCATCCAGCGAACTGTCTCAACCGAGGAACGCCGTAGCTGCTCCTCTGGGCCTGGGGCTGCCTGCAGTGCCGCAGAAGGAACAGGACTTGAAGTGCAGTAAGAACCCAAGCCGCCGTCCTCTAGGAGGCACGGTGACTTCAGTCAGGAGGTCCTGGATGAAACGCGAAGACGAGGGCTCCTCTGAGGGCAGGTCCGATTAGGGCACCGCGTAAGACCTCCGCGCCACGTGGGACGTGCCAGAACGGTGTTCGCGAACGTGTGCGAGTGCCGAGGAAACTAAGCTGCTCCGAAGGAGAGGGCAGTGTGTTTCCCTATGCTCGGCCTGCACACAGGGGGCTCTGAAGGGCTACGGGCCTGGATGTTGCTTAGCAGATCCAGGTGCACCTGGGGGTACTCAGTGTTCCTGCTGGGAGCAGGGTGCCCCGGCTAGCCTCCCAGGTGTCCAGAAAGCTGTGCTGCCGTTAAAGGCATGCAGAGCAGAGGCCACCGCCTCCTGGAAGCTGCAGCACGCCTCCGCTTCTGCATGGCGAATCAGGGCCTTATTTCCAGGCATGGGTTCATGCTGGGTGTGCCGGTAGCGACACAGCGTGCTAAGATGCTGACTTTCTCCTCGAGCAGAGTGACTTCAGGTACGAGGGCGGGCCTCGCAGTGTTCCAAGCACATGTTCTCTAATGGCAGCTCACACAAGGGCCATGACTGAGTCTTCCTGGGTACTTCGCACTCACCAGCCATGTTGTCCCGAGGGCGTTCGAGGGCTCTGGATATGTACCGCTCCTCAAGGAACGCGCAGTGTGTTGCTGCCCAGCACTCGGCAGGCACAGAGGTCCTCCGGGGCATCAACCAATGGACCTCGACATTGCTCCGCCGGCCCACAGGTGTCTGGAGGCACTCAGTGACCTCGGAGGGAAAACGATGCACACCCGTGGGGCCTAGGAGTCCCCAGACGCGTACATCCTTTAAAATAAAGGACATAAGCGACTGAGAACTCGTGGAAACAGCTGCATGCCTCCCTTTCTGCACGGCTACTCAGGGCCTAAGCTGGAGGCGAGTTCTCACGTCGAGGTTCCCTTTCGCTCTAGAGCCTGTCATGCGGACCGAGCTGCGGCCACGGAAGCCCCTGGTTTAGAGAGAGCAAACTCATAATTTTCCCCGAAGCATTCTTCCAGGGCTCACTGGCCTGTCGGGAGCTGGGAATGTCAGGTACCTTCAAGGCAGGCATGAATGCCGCCCTCAAAATGGGAAAGCAGGACTTGTTCCAGCAGGCCCCCGTTATCATGGGCACACTCAGCGTACATCCCTGTGGCTTCTAACGAGTCCCAAGAGACACCGGTTACCCTGCGTTTCCTTCCCTGAATCAACTTATCGAAGTAGGGAGTCCCGCATCAGGCGAACTGTCTCAACCGAGGAACGCCGTAGCTGCTCCTCTGGGCCTGGAGATGCCTGCAGTGCCGCAGAAGGAACAGGACTTAAAGTGCAGTAAGAACCCAAGCCGCCGTCCTCTAGGAGGCACGGTGACTTCAGTCAGGAGGTCCTGGATGGAACGCGAAGACGAGGGCTCCTCTGAGGGCAGGTCCGATTAGGGCACCGCGTAAGACCTCCGCGCCACGTGGGACGTGCCAGAACGGTGTTCGCGAACGTGTGCGAGTGCGGAGGAAACTAAGCTGCTCCGATGGAGAGGGCAGTGCGTTTCCCTACGCTCGTGCCTGCACACAGGGGGTTCTGAAGGGTTACGGGCCTGGATGTTGCTTAGCAGACCCAGGTGCACCTGGGGGTACTCAGTTTTCCTGCTGAGAGCAGGGTGACCCGGCTAGCCTCCCAGGTGTCCAGAAAGCTGTGCTGCCGTTAAAGGCAGGCAGAGCAGAGGCCACCGCCTCCTGGAAGGTGCAGCACACCTCCGCTTCTGCACGGTGAATCAGGGCCTTCCTTCCAGGCATGGGTTCATGCTGGGTGTGCCGGTAGCGACACAGCGTGCTAAGATGCTGACTTTCTCCTCGAGCAGAGTGACTTCAGGTACGGGGCGGGCCTCGCAGTGTTCCAAGCACAGTGTTCTCTCATGGCAGCTCACACAAGGGCCATGACAGAGTCTTCCTGGGCACGTCACACTCACCAGCCATGTTGTCCCGAGGGCGTTCGAGGGCTCTGGAGTTGTAGCGCTCCTCAAGGAACGCGCAGTGTGTTGCTGCCCAGCACTCGGCAGGCACAGAGGTCCTCTGGGGGATCAACCAATGGACCTCGACGTTGCTCCGCCGGCCCACAGGTGTCTGGAGGCACTCAGTGACCTCGGAGGGAAAACGAGGCACACCCGTGGGGCCTAGGAGTCCCCGGACGTGTACTTCCTTTAAAATAAAGCACATAAGCGACTGAGAACTTGTGGAAACAACTGCATGCCTCCCTTTCTGCACGGCTACTCAGGGCCTAACCTTGAGGCGAGTTCTCACTTCGAGGTTCCCTTTCGCTCTAGAGCCTGTCATGTGGACCGCCGCCGCACCCACGGTAGCCCCTGGTTTAGAGAGAGAAAATTCATAATTTTCCCCGAAGCATTCTTCCAGGGCTCACTGGCCTGTCGGGAGCCGGGAATGTCAGGTACCTTCAAGGCAGGCATGAATGCCGCCCTCAAAATGGGAAAGCAGGGCTAGTTCCAGCAGGCACCCATTTTCATGGGCACACTCAGCATACATACCTGTGGCTTCTAAGGAGTCCCAAGAGACACCGTTTACCCTGCGTTTCCTTCCCTGAATCAACTTATCGAAGTAGGGAATCCCGCATCCAGCGAACTGTCTCAACCGAGGAACGCCGTAGCTGCTCCTCTGGGCCTGGGGCTGCCTGCAGTGCCGCAGAAGGAACAGGACTTGAAGTGCAGTAAGAACCCAAGCCGCCGTCCTCTAGGAGGCACGGTGACTTCAGTCAGGAGGTCCTGGATGAAACGCGAAGACGAGGGCTCCTCTGAGGGCAGGTCCGATTAGGGCACCGCGTAAGACCTCCGCGCCACGTGGGACGTGCCAGAACGGTGTTCGCGAACGTGTGTGAGTGGCGAGGAAACTAAGCTGCTCCGAAGGAGAGGGCAGTGTGTTTCCCTACGCTCGGCCTGCACACAGGGGGCTCTGAAGGGCTACGGGCCTGGATGTTGCTTAGCAGACCCAGGTGCACCTGGGGGTACTCAGTGTTCCTGCTGGGAGCAGGGTGCCCCGGCTAGCCTCCCAGGTGTCCAGAAAGCTGTGCTGCCGTTAAAGGCATGCAGAGCAGAGGCCACCGCCTCCTGGAAGCTGCAGCACGCCTCCGCTTCTGCATGGCGAATCAGGGCCTTATTTCCAGGCATGGGTTCATGCTGGGTGTGCCGGTAGCGACACAGCGTGCTAAGATGCTGACTTTCTCCTCGAGCAGAGTGACTTCAGGTACGAGGGCGGGCCTCGCAGTGTTCCAAGCACATGTTCTCTAATGGCAGCTCACACAAGGGCCATGACTGAGTCTTCCTGGGTACTTCGCACTCACCAGCCATGTTGTCCCGAGGGCGTTCGAGGGCTCTGGATATGTACCGCTCCTCAAGGAACGCGCAGTGTGTTGCTGCCCAGCACTCGGCAGGCACAGAGGTCCTCCGGGGCATCAACCAATGGACCTCGACATTGCTCCGCCGGCCCACAGGTGTCTGGAGGCACTCAGTGACCTCGGAGGGAAAACGATGCACACCCGTGGGGCCTAGGAGTCCCCAGACGCGTACATCCTTTAAAATAAAGGACATAAGCGACTGAGAACTCGTGGAAACAGCTGCATGCCTCCCTTTCTGCACGGCTACTCAGGGCCTAAGCTGGAGGCGAGTTCTCACGTCGAGGTTCCCTTTCGCTCTAGAGCCTGTCATGCGGACCGCCGCCGCGGCCACGGAAGCCCCTGGTTTAGAGAGAGCAAACTCATAATTTTCCCCGAAGCATTCTTCCAGGGCTCACTGGCCTGTCGGGAGCTGGGAATGTCAGGTACCTTCAAGGCAGGCATGAATGCCGCCCTCAAAATGGGAAAGCAGGACTTGTTCCAGCAGGCCCCCGTTATCATGGGCACACTCAGCGTACATCCCTGTGGCTTCTAACGAGTCCCAAGAGACACCGGTTACCCTGCGTTTCCTTCCCTGAATCAACTTATCGAAGTAGGGAGTCCCGCATCCGGCGAACTGTCTCAACCGAGGAACGCCGTAGCTGCTCCTCTGGGCCTGGGGATGCCTGCAGTGCCGCAGAAGGAACAGGACTTAAAGTGCAGTAAGAACCCAAGCTGCCGTCCTCTAGGAGGCACGGTGACTTCAGTCAGGAGGTCCTGGATGGAACCCGAAGACGAGGGCTCCTCTGAGGGCAGGTCCGATTAGGGCACCGCGTAAGACCTCCGCGCCACGTGGGACGTGCCAGAACGGTGTTCGCGAACGTGTGCGAGTGCGGAGGAAACTAAGCTGCTCCGATGGAGAGGGCAGTGCGTTTCCCTACGCTCGGCCTGCACACAGGGGGTTCTGAAGTGTTACGGGCCTGGATGTTGCTTAGCAGACCCAGGTGCACCTGGGGGTACTCAGTTTTCCTGCTGGGAGCAGGGTGCCCCGGCTAGCCTCCCAGGTGTCCAGAAAGCTGTGCTGCCGTTAAAGGCATGCAGAGCAGAGGCCACCGCCTCCTGGAAGGTGCAGCACACCTCCGCTTCTGCACGGTGAATCTGGGCCTTCCTTCCAGGTATGGGTTCATGCTGGGTGTGCCGGTAGCGACACAGCGTGCTAAGATGCTGACTTTCTCCTCGAGCAGAGTGACTTCAGGTACGGGGCGGGCCTCGCAGTGTTCCAAGCACAGTGTTCTCTCATGGCAGCTCACACAAGGGCCATGACAGAGTCTTCCTGGGCACGTCACACTCACCAGCCATGTTGTCCCGAGGGCGTTCGAGGGCTCTGGAGTTGTAGCGCTCCTCAAGGAACGCGCAGTGTGTTGCTGCCCAGTACTCGGCAGGCACTGAGGTCCTCGGGGGGATCAACAAATGGACCTCGACGTTGCTCTGCCGGCCCACAGGTGTCTGGAGGCACTCAGTGACCTCGGAGGGAAAACGATGCACACCCGTGGGGCCTAGGAGTCCCCGGACGTGTACTTCCTTTAAAATAAAGCACATAAGCGACTGAGAACTTGTGGAAACAGCTGCATGCCTCCCTTTCTGCACGGCTACTCAGGGCCTAACCTTGAGGCGAGTTCTCACTTCGAGGTTCCCTTTCGCTCTAGAGCCTGTCATGTGGACCGCCGCCGCACCCACGGTAGCCCCTGGTTTAGAGAGAGAAAATTCATAATTTTCCCCGAAGCATTCTTCCAGGGCTCACTGGCCTGTCGGGAGCCGGGAATGTCAGGTACCTTCAAGGCAGGCATGAATGCCGCCCTCAAAATGGGAAAGCAGGGCTAGTTCCAGCAGGCACCCATTTTCATGGGCACACTCAGCATACATACCTGTGGCTTCTAAGGAGTCCCAAGAGACACCGGTTACCCTGCGTTTCCTTCCCTGAATCAACTTATCGAAGTAGGGAATCCCGCATCCAGCGAACTGTCTCAACCGAGGAACGCCGTAGCTGCTCCTCTGGGCCTGGGGCTGCCTGCAGTGCCGCAGAAGGAACAGGACTTGAAGTGCAGTAAGAACCCAAGCCGCCGTCCTCTAGGAGGCACGGTGACTTCAGTCAGGAGGTCCTGGATGAAACGCGAAGACGAGGGCTCCTCTGAGGGCAGGTCCGATTAGGGCACCGCGTAAGACCTCCGCGCCACGTGGGACGTGCCAGAACGGTGTTCGCGAACGTGTGCGAGTGCCGAGGAAACTAAGCTGCTCCGAAGGAGAGGGCAGTGTGTTTCCCTACGCTCGGCCTGCACACAGGGGGCTCTGAAGGGCTACGGGCCTGGATGTTGCTTAGCAGACCCAGGTGCACCTGGGGGTACTCAGTGTTCCTGCTGGGAGCAGGGTGCCCCGGCTAGCCTCCCAGGTGTCCAGAAAGCTGTGCTGCCGTTAAAGGCATGCAGAGCAGAGGCCAGCGCCTCCTGGAAGATGCAGCACGCCTCCGCTTCTGCATGGCGAATCAGGGCCTTATTTCCAGGCATGGGTTCATGCTGGGTGTGCCGGTAGCGACACAGCGTGCTAAGATGCTGACTTTCTCCTCGAGCAGAGTGACTTCAGGTACGAGGGCGGGCCTCGCAGTGTTCCAAGCACATGTTCTCTAATGGCAGCTCACACAAGGGCCATGACTGAGTCTTCCTGGGTACTTCGCACTCACCAGCCATGTTGTCCCGAGGGCGTTCGAGGGCTCTGGATATGTACCGCTCCTCAAGGAACGCGCAGTGTGTTGCTGCCCAGCACTCGGCAGGCACAGAGGTCCTCTGGGGGATCAACCAATGGACCTCGACGTTGCTCCGCCGGCCCATAGGTGTCTGGAGGCACTCAGTGACCTCGGAGGGAAAACGATGCACACCCGTGGGGCCTAGGAGTCCCCGGACGCGTACTTCCTTTAAAATAAAGGACATAAGCGACTGAGAACTCGTGGAAACAGCTGCATGCCTCCCTTTCTACACGGCTACTCAGGGCCTAAGCTGGAGGCGAGTTCTCACGTCGAGGTTCCCTTTCGCTCTAGAGCCTGTCATGCGGACCGAGCTGCGGCCACGGAAGCCCCTGGTTTAGAGAGAGCAAACTCATAATTTTACCCGAAGCATTCTTCCAGGGCTCACTGGCCTGTCGGGAGCTGGGAATGTCAGGTAGCTTCAAGGCAGGCATGAATGCCGCCCTCAAAATGGGAAAGCAGGGCTTGTTCCAGCAGGCCCCCATTTTCATGGGCACACTCAGCGTACATCCCTATGGCTTCTAACGAGTCCCAAGGGACACCGGTTACCCTAAGTTTCTTTCCCTGAATCAAATTATCGAAGTAGGGAGTCCCGCATCCGGCGAACTGTCTCAACCGAGGAACGCCATAGCTGCTCCCCTGGGCCTGGGGCTGCCTGCAGTGCCGCAGAAGGAACAGGACTTAAAGTGCAGTAAGAACCCAAGCCGCCGTCCTCTAGGAGGCACGGTGACTTCAGTCAGGAGGTCCTGGATGAAACGTGAAGACGAGGGCTCCTCTGAGGGCAGGTCCGATTAGGGCACCGCGTAAGACCTCCGCGCCACGTGGGACGTGCCAGAACGGTGTTCGCGAACGTGTGCGAGTGCCGAGGAAACTAAGCTGCTCCGAAGGAGAGGGCAGTGCGTTTCCCTACTCTCAGCCTGCACACAGGGGGCTCTGAAGGGCTACGGGCCTGGATGTTGCTTAGCAGACGCAGGTGCACCTGGGGGTACTCAGTGTTCCTGCTGGGAGCAGGGTGCCCCGGCTAGCCTCCCAGGTGTCCAGAAAGCTGTGCTGCCGTTAAAGGCATGCAGAGCAGAGGCCACCGCCTCCTGGAAGCTGCAGCACGCCTCCGCTTCTGCACGGCGAATCAGGGCCTTATTTCCAGGCATGGGTTCATCCTGGGTGTGCCGGTAGCGACACAGCGTGCTAAGATGCTGACTTTCTCCTCGAGCAGAGTGACTTCAGGTACGAGGGCGGGCCTCGCAGTGTTCCAAGCACAGTGTTCTCTCATGGCAGCTCACACAAGGGCCATGACTGAGTCTTCCTGGGTACTTCGCACTCACCAGCCATGTTGTCCCGAGGGCGTTCGAGGGCTCTGGAGATGTAGCGCTCCTCAAGGAACGCGCAGTGTGTTGCTGCCCAGCACTCGGCAGGCACAGAGGTCCTCCGAGGCATCAACCAATGGACCTCGACATTGCTCCGCCGGCCCACAGGTGTCTGGAGGCACTCAGTGACCTCGGAGGGAAAACGATGCACACCCGTGGGGCCTAGGAGTCCCCAGACGCGTACATCCTTTAAAATAAAGGACATAAGCGACTGAGAACTCGTGGAAACAGCTGCATGCCTCCCTTTCTGCACGGCTACTCAGGGCCTAAGCTGGAGGCGAGTTCTCACGTCGAGGTTCCCTTTCACTCTAGAGCCTGTCATGCGGACCGAGCTGCGGCCACGGAAGCCCCTGGTTTAGAGAGAGCAAACTCATAATTTTCCCCGAAGCATTCTTCCAGGGCTCACTGGCCTGTCGGGAGCTGGGAATGTCAGGTAGCTTCAAGGCAGGCATGAATGCCGCCCTCAAAATGGGAAAGCAGGACTTGTTCCAGCAGGCCCCCGTTATCATGGGCACACTCAGCGTACATCCCTGTGGCTTCTAACGAGTCCCAAGAGCCACCGGTTACCCTGTGTTTCCTTCCCTGAATCAACTTATCGAAGTAGGGAGTCCCGCATCCGGCGAACTGTCTCAACCGAGGAACGCCGTAGCTGCTCCTCTGGGCCTGGGGCTGCCTGCAGTGCCACAGAAGGAACAGGACTTAAAGTGCAGTAAGAACCCAAGCCGCCGTCCTCTAGGAGGCACGGTGACTTCAGTCAGGAGGTCCTGGATGGAACCCGAAGACGAGGGCTCCTCTGAGGGCAGGTCCGATTAGGGCACCGCGTAAGACCTCCGCGCCACGTGGGACGTGCCAGAACGGTGTTCGCGAACGTGTGCGAGTGCGGAGGAAACTAAGCTGCTCCGATGGAGAGGGCAGTGCGTTTCCCTACGCTCGGCCTGCACACAGGGGGTTCCGAAGGGTTACGGGCCTGGATGTTGCTTAGCAGACCCAGGTGCACCTGGGGGTACTCAGTTTTCCTGCTGAGAGCAGGGTGCCCCGGCTAGCCTCCCAGGTGTCCAGAAAGCTGTGCTGCCGTTAAAGGCAGGCAGAGCAGAGGCCACCGCCTCCTGGAAGGTGCAGCACACCTCCGCTTCTGCACGGTGAATCAGGGCCTTCCTTCCAGGCATGGGTTCATGCTGGGTGTGCCGGTAGCGACACAGCGTGCTAAGATGCTGACTTTCTCCTCGAACAGAGTGACTTCAGGTACGGGGCGGGCCTCGCAGTGTTCCAAGCACAGTGTTCTCTCATGGCAGCTCACACAAGGGCCATGACAGAGTCTTCCTGGGCACGTCACACTCACCAGCCATGTTGTCCCGTGGGCGTTCGAGGGCTCTGGAGTTGTAGCGCTCCTCAAGGAACGCGCAGTGTGTTGCTGCCCAGCACTCGGCAGGCACAGAGGTCCTCTGGGGGATCAACCAATGGACCTCGACGTTGGTCCGCCGGCCCACAGGTGTCTGGAGGCACTCAGTGACCTCGGAGGGAAAACGATGCAAACCCGTGGGGCCTAGGAGTCCCCAGGCATGTACTTCCTTTAAAATAAAGCACATAAGCGACTGAGAACTTGTGGAAACAGCTGCATGCCTCCCTTTCTGCACGGCTACTCAGGGCCTAACCTTGAGGCGAGTTCTCACTTCGAGGTTCCCTTTCGCTCTAGAGCTTGTCATGTGGACCGCCGCCGCACCAACGGTAGCCCCTGGTTTAGAGAGAGAAAATTCATAATTTTCCCCGAAGCATTCTTCCAGGGCTCACTGGCCTGTCAGGAGCCGGGAATGTCAGGTACCTTCAAGGCAGCCATGAATGCCGCCCTCAAAATGGGAAAGCAGGGCTAGTTCCAGCAGGCCCCCATTTTCATGGGCACACTCAGCATACATACCTGTGGCTTCTAAGGAGTCCCAAGAGACACCGGTTACCCTGCGTTTCCTTCCCTGAATCAACTTATCGAAGTAGGGAATCCCGCATCCAGCGAACTGTCTCAACCGAGGAACGCCGTAGCTGCTCCTCTGGACCTGGGGCTGCCTGCAGTGCCGCAGAAGGAACAGGACTTGAAGTGCAGTAAGAACCCAAGCCGCCGTCCTCTAGGAGGCACGGTGACTTCAGTCAGGAGGTCCTGGATTAAACGCGAAGACGAGGGCTCCTCTGAGGGCAGGTCCGATTAGGGCACCGCGTAAGACCTCTGCGCCACGTGGGACGTGCCAGAACGGTGTTCGCGAACGTGTGCGAGTGCCGAGGAAACTAAGCTGCTCCGAAGGAGAGGGCAGTGCGTTTCCCTACGCTCGGCCTGCACACAGGGGGCTCTGAAGGGCTACAGGCCTGGATGTTGCTTAGCAGACCCAGGTGCACCTGGGGGTACTCAGTGTTCCTGCTGGGAGCAGGGTGCCCCGGATAGCCTCCCAGGTGTCCAGAAAGCTGTGCTGCCGTTAAAGGCATGCAGAGCAGAGGTCACCGCCTCCTGGAAGCTGCAGCACACCTCCGCTTCTGCATGGCGAATCAGGGCCTTATTTCCAGGCATGGGTTCATGCTGGGTGTGCCGGTAGCGACACAGCGTGCTAAGATGCTGACTTTCTCCTCGAGCAGAGTGACTTCAGGTACGAGGGCGGGCCTCGCAGTGTTCCAAGCACATGTTCTCTAATGGCAGCTCACACAAGGGCCATGACTGAGTCTTCCTGGGTACTTCGCACTCACCAGCCATGTTGTCCCGAGGGCGTTCGAGGGCTCTGGATATGTACCGCTCCTCAAGGAACGCGCAGTGTGTTGCTGCCCAGCACTCGGCAGGCACAGAGGTCCTCCGGGGCATCATCCAATGGACCTCGACATTGCTCTGCCGGCCCACAGGTGTCTGGAGGCACTCAGTGACCTCGGAGGGAAAACGATGCACACCCGTGGGGCCTAGGAGTCCCCAGACGCGTACATCCTTTAAAATAAAGGACATAAGCGACTGAGAACTCGTGGAAACAGCTGCACGCCTCCCTTTCTGCACGGCTACTCAGGGCCTAAGCTGGAGGCGAGTTCTCACGTCGAGGTTCCCTTTCGCTCTAGAGCCTGTCATGCGGACCGAGCTGCGGCCACGGAAGCCCCTGGTTTAGAGAGAGCAAACTCATAATTTTCCCCGAAGCATTCTTCCAGGGCTCACTGGCCTGTCGGGAGCTGGGAATGTCAGCTACCTTCAAGGCAGGCATGAATGCCGCCCTCAAAATGGGAAAGCAGGACTTGTTCCAGCAGGCCCCCATTATCATGGGCACACTCAGCGTACATCCCTGTGGCTTCTAACGAGTCCCAAGAGACACCGGTTACCCTGCGTTTCCTTCCCTGAATCAACTTATCGAAGTAGGGAGTCCCGCATCCGGCGAACTGTCTCAACCGAGGAACGCCGTAGCTGCTCCTCTGGGCCTGGGGAAGCCTGCAGTGCCGCAGAAGGAACAGGACTTAAAGTGCAGTAAGAACCCAAGCCGCCGTCCTCTAGGAGGCACGGTGACTTCAGTCAGGAGGTCCTGGATGGAACGCGAAGACGAGGGCTCCTCTAAGGGCAGGTCCGATTAGGGCACCGCGTAAGACCTCCGCGCCACGTGGGACGTGCCAGAACGGTGTTCGCGAACGTGTGCGAGTGCGGAGGAAACTAAGCTGCTCCGATGGAGAGGGCAGTGCGTTTCCCTACGCTCGGCCTGCACACAGGGGGTTCTGAAGGGTTACGGGCCTGGATGTTGCTTAGCAGACCCAGGTGCACCTGGGGGTACTCAGTTTTCCTGCTGAGAGCAGGGTGCCCCGGCTAGCCTCCCAGGTGTCCAGAAAGCTGTGCTGCCGTTAAAGGCAGGCAGAGCAGAGGCCACCGCCTCCTGGAAGGTGCAGCACACCTCCGCTTCTGCACGGTGAATCAGGGCCTTCCTTCCAGGCATGGGTTCATGCTGGGTGTGCCGGTAGCGACACAGCGTGCTAAGATGCTGACTTTCTCCTCGAGCAGAGTGACTTCAGGTACGGGGCGGGCCTCGCAGTGTTCCAAGCACAGTGTTCTCTCATGGCAGCTCACACAAGGGCCATGACAGAGTCTTCCTGGGCACGTCACACTCACCAGCCATGTTGTCCCGAGGGCGTTCGAGGGCTCTGGAGTTGTAGCGCTCCTCAAGGAACGCGCAGTGTGTTGCTGCCCAGCACTCGGCAGGCACAGAGGTCCTCTGGGGGATCAACCAATGGACCTCGACGTTGCTCCGCCGGCCCACAGGTGTCTGGAGGCACTCAGTGACCTCGGAGGGAAAACGATGCACACCCGTGGGGCCTAGGAGTCCCCGGACGTGTACTTCCTTTAAAATAAAGCACATAAGCGACTGAGAACTTGTGGAAACAGCTGCATGCCTCCCTTTCTGCACGGCTACTCAGGGCCTAAACTTGAGGCGAGTTCTCACTTCGAGGTTCCCTTTCGCTCTAGAGCCTGTCATGTGGACCGCCGCCGCACCCACGGTAGCCCCTGGTTTAGAGAGAGAAAATTGATAATTTTCCCCGAAGCATTCTTCCAGGGCTCACTGGCCTGTCGGGAGCCGGGAATGTCAGGTACCTTCAAGGCAGGCATGAATGCCGCCCTCAAAATGGGAAAGCAGGGCTAGTTCCAGCAGGCCCCCATTTTCATGGGCACACTCAGCATACATACCTGTGGCTTCTAAGGAGTCCCAAGAGACACCGGTTACCCTGCGTTTCCTTCCCTGAATCAACTTATCGAAGTAGGGAGTCCCTCATCCGGCGAACTGTCTCAACCGAGGAACGCCGTAGCTGCTCCCCTGGGCCTGGGGCTGCCTGCAGTGCCGCAGAAGGAACAGGACTTAAAGTGCAGTAAGAACCCAAGCCGCCGTCCTCTAGGAGGCACGGTGACTTCAGTCAGGAGGTCCTGGATGGAACGCGAAGACGAGGGTTCCTCTGAGGGCAGGTCCGATTAGGGCACCGCGTAAGACCTCCGCGCCACGTGGGACGTGCCAGAACGGTGTTCGCGAACGTGTGCGAGTGCGGAGGAAACTAACCTGCTCCGATGGAGAGGGCAGTGCGTTTCCCTACGCTCGGCCTGCACACAGGGGGTTCTGAAGGGTTACGGGCCTGGATGTTGCTTAGCAGACCCAGGTGCACCTGGGGGTACTCAGTGTTCCTGCTGAGAGCAGGGTGCCCCGGCTACCCTCCCAGGTGTCCAGAAAGCTGTGCTGCCGTTAAAGGCATGCAGAGCAGAGGCCACCGCCTCCTGGAAGGTGCAGCACACCTCCGCTTCTGCACGGTGAATCAGGGCCTTCCTTCCAGGCATGGGTTCATGCTGGGTGTGCCGGTAGCGACACAGCGTGCTAAGATGCTGACTTTCTCCTCGAGCAGAGTGACTTCAGGTACGAGGGCGGGCCTCGCAGTGTTCCAAGCACAGTGTTCTCTCATGGCAGCTCACACAAGGGCCATGACTGAGTCTTCCTGGGTACTTCGCACTCACCAGCCATGTTGTCCCGAGGGCGTTCGAGGGCTCTGGATATGTACCGCTCCTCAAGGAACGCGCAGTGTGTTGCTGCCCAGCACTCGGCAGGCACAGAGGTCCTCCGGGGCATCAACCAATGGACCTCGACATTGCTCCGCCGGCCCACAGGTGTCTGGAGGCACTCAGTGACCTCGGAGGGAAAACGATGCACACCCGTGGGGCCTAGGAGTCCCCAGACGCGTACATCCTTTAAAATAAAGGACATAAGCGACTGAGAACTCGTGGAAACAGCTGCATGCCTCCCTTTCTGCACGGCTACTCAGGGCCTAAGCTGGAGGCGAGTTCTCACGTCGAGGTTCCCTTTCGCTCTAGAGCCTGTCATGCGGACCGAGCTGCGGCCACGGAAGCCCCTGGTTTAGAGAGAGCAAACTCATAATTTTCCCCGAAGCATTCTTCCAGGGCTCACTGGCCTGTCGGGAGCTGGGAATGTCAGGTAGCTTCAAGGCAGGCATGAATGCCGCCCTCAAAATGGGAAAGCAGGACTTGTTCCAGCAGGCCCCCGTTATCATGGGCACACTCAGCGTACATCCCTGTGGCTTCTAACGAGTCCCAAGAGACACCGGTTACCCTGCGTTTCCTTCCCTGAATCAACTTATCGAAGTAGGCAGTCCCGCATCCGGCGAACTGTCTCAACCGAGGAACGCCGTAGCTGCTCCTCTGGGCCTGGGGCTGCCTGCAGTGCCGCAGAAGGTACAGGACTTAAAGTGCAGTAAGAACCCAAGCCGCCGTCCTCTAGGAGGCACGGTGACTTCAGTCAGGAGGTCCTGGATGGAACGCGAAGACGAGGGCTCCTCTGAGGGCAGGTCCGATTAGGGCACCGCGTAAGACCTCCGCGCCACGTGGGACGTGCCAGAACGGTGTTCGCGAACGTGTGCGAGTGCGGAGGAAACTAAGCTGCTCCGATGGAGAGGGCAGTGCGTTTCCCTACGCTCGGCCTGCACACAGGGGTTTCTGAAGGGTTACGGGCCTGGATGTTGCTTAGCAGACCCAGGTGCACCTGGGGGTACTCAGTTTTCCTGCTGAGAGCAGGGTGCCCCGGCTAGCCTCCCAGGTGTCCAGAAAGCTGTGCTGCCGTGAAAGGCAGGCAGAGCAGAGGCCACCACCTCCTGGAAGGTGCAGCACACCTCCGCTTCTGCACGGTGAATCAGGGCCTTCCTTCCAGGCATGGGTTCATGCTGGGTGTGCCGGTAGCGACACAGCGTGCTAAGATGCTGACTTTCTCCTCGAGCAGAGTGACTTCAGGTACGGGGCGGGCCTCGCAGTGTTCCAAGCACAGTGTTCTCTCATGGCAGCTCACACAAGGGCCATGACAGAGTCTTCCTGGGCACGTCACACTCACCAGCCATGTTGTCCCGAGGGCGTTCGAGGGCTCTGGAGTTGTAGCGCTCCTCAAGGAACGCGCAGTGTGTTGCTGCCCAGCACTCGGCAGGCACAGAGGTCCTCTGGGGGATCAACCAATGGACCTCGACGTTGCTCCGCCGGCCCACAGGTGTCTGGAGGCACTCAGTGACCTCGGAGGGAAAATGATGCACACCCGTGGGGCCTAGGAGTCCCCGGACGTGTACTTCCTTTAAAATAAAGCACATAAGCGACTGAGAACTTGTGGAAACAGCTGCATGCCTCCCTTTCTGCACGGCTACTCAGGGCCTAACCTTGAGGCGAGTTCTCACTTCGAGGTTCCCTTTCGCTCTAGAGCCTGTCATGTGGACCGCCGCCGCACCCACGGTAGCCCCTGGTTTAGAGAGAGAAAATTGATAATTTTCCCCGAAGCATTCTTCCAGGGCTCACTGGCCTGTCGGGAGCCGGGAATGTCAGGTACCTTCAAGGCAGGCATGAATGCTGCCCTCAAAATGGGAAAGCAGGGCTAGTTCCAGCAGGCCCCCATTTTCATGGGCACACTCAGCATACATACCTGTGGCTTCTAAGGAGTCCCAAGAGACACCGGTTACCCTGCGTTTCCTTCCCTGAATCAACTTATCGAAGTAGGGAGTCCCGCATCCGGCGAACTGTCTCAACCGAGGAACGCCGTAGCTGCTCCCCTGGGCCTGGGGCTGCCTGCAGTGCCGCAGAAGGAACAGGACTTAAAGTGCAGTAAGAACCCAAGCCGCCGTCCTCTAGGAGGCACGGTGACTTCAGTCAGGAGGTCCTGGATGGAACGCGAAGACGAGGGTTCCTCTGAGGGCAGGTCCGATTAGGGCACCGCGTAAGACCTCCGCGCCACGTGGGACGTGCCAGAACGGTGTTCGCGAACGTGTGCGAGTGCGGAGGAAACTAACCTGCTCCGATGGAGAGGGCAGTGCGTTTCCCTACGCTCGGCCTGCACACAGGGGGTTCTGAAGGGTTACGGGCCTGGATGTTGCTTAGCAGACCCAGGTGCACCTGGGGGTACTCAGTGTTCCTGCTGAGAGCAGGGTGCCCCGGCTAGCCTCCCAGGTGTCCAGAAAGCTGTGCTGCCGTTAAAGGCATGCAGAGCAGAGGCCACCGCCTCCTGGAAGCTGCAGCACACCTCCGCTTCTGCACGGTGAATCAGGGCCTTCCTTCCAGGCATGGGTTCATGCTGGGTGTGCCGGTAGCGACACAGCGTGCTAAGATGCTGACTTTCTCCTCGAGCAGAGTGACTTCAGGTACGAGGGCGGGCCTCGCAGTGTTCCAAGCACATGTTCTCTAATGGCAGCTCACACAAGGGCCATGACTGAGTCTTCCTGGGTACTTCGCACTCACCAGCCATGTTGTCCCGAGGGCGTTCGAGGGCTCTGGATATGTACCGTTCCTCAAGGAACGCGCAGTGTGTTGCTGCCCAGTACTCGGCAGGCACAGAGTTCCTCCGGGGCATCAACCAATGGACCTCGACATTGCTCCGCCGGCCCACAGGTGTCTGGAGGCACTCAGTGACCTCGGAGGGAAAACGATGCACACCCGTGGGTCCTAGGAGTCCCCAGACGCGTACATCCTTTAAAATAAAGGACATAAGCGACTGAGAACTCGTGGAAACAGCTGCATGCCTCCCTTTCTGCACGGCTACTCAGGGCCTAAGCTGGAGGCGAGTTCTCACGTCGAGGTTCCCTTTCGCTCTAGAGCCTGTCATGCGGACCGAGCTGCGGCCACGGAAGCCCCTGGTTTAGAGAGAGCAAACTCATAATTTTCCCCGAAGCATTCTTCCAGGGCTCACTGGCCTGTCGGGAGCTGGGAATGTCAGGTACCTTCAAGGCAGGCATGAATGCCGCCCTCAAAATGGGAAAGCAGGACTTGTTCCAGCAGGCCCCCGTTATCATGGGCACACTCAGCGTACATCCCTGTGGCTTCTAACGAGTCCCAAGAGACACCGGTTACCCTGCGTTTCCTTCCCTGAATCAACTTATCGAAGTAGGGAGTCCCGCATCCGGCGAACTGTCTCAACCGAGGAACGCCGTAGCTGCTCCTCTGGGCCTGGGGCTGCCTGCAGTGCCGCAGAAGGAACAGGACTTAAAGTGCAGTAAGAACCCAAGCCGCCGTCCTCTAGGAGGCACGGTGACTTCAGTCAGGAGGTCCTGGATGGAACGCGAAGACGAGGGCTCCTCTGAGGGCAGGTCCGATTAGGGCACCGCGTAAGACCTCCGCGCCACGTGGGACGTGCCAGAACGGTGTTCGCGAACGTGTGCGAGTGCGGAGGAAACTACGCTGCTCCGAAGGAGATGGCAGTGCCTTTCCCTACGCTCGGCCTGCACACAGGGGGCTCTGAAGGGCTACGGGCCTGGATGTTGCTTAGCAGACCCAGGTGCACCTGGGGGTTCTCAGTGTTCCTGCTGGGAGCAGGGTGCCCCAGCTAGCCTCCCAGGTGTCCAGAAAGCTGTGCTGCCGTTAAAGGCATGCAGAGCAGAGGCCACCGCCTCCTGGAAGCTGCAGCACAAGTCCGCTTCTGCATAGCGAATCAGGGCCTTATTTCCAGGCATGGGTTCATGCTGGGTGTGCCGGTAGCGACACAGCGTGCTAAGATGCTGACTTTCTCCTCGAGCAGAGTGACTTCAGGTACGAGGGCGGGCCTCGCAGTGTTCCAAGCACAGTGTTCTCTCATGGCAGCTCACACAAGGGCCATGACTGAGTCTTCCTGGGCACTTCACACTCACCAGCCATGTTGTCCCGAGGGCGTTCGAGGGCTCTGGATATGTACCGCTCCTCAAGGAACGCGCAGTGTGTTGCTGCCCAGCACTCGGCAGGCACAGAGGTCCTCCGGGGCATCAACCAATGGACCTCGACATTGCTCCGCCGGCCCACAGGTGTCTGGAGGCACTCAGTGACCTCGGAGGGAAAACGATGCACACCCGTGGGGCCTAGGAGTCCCCGGACGCGTACTTCCTTTAAAATAAAGCACATAAGCGACTGAGAAGTTGTGGAAACAGCTGCATGCCTCCCTTTCTGCACGGCTACTCAGGGCCTAACCTGGAGGCGAGTTCTCACTTCGAGGTTCCCTTTCGCTCTAGAGCCTGTCATGCGGACTGAGCTGCGACCACAGAAGCCCCTGGTTTAGAGAGAGCAAACTCATAATTTTCCCCGAAGCATTCTTCCAGGGCTCACTGGCCTGTCGGGACCCGGGAATGTCAGGTAGCTTCAAGGCAGGCATGAATGCCGCCCTCAAAATGGAAAAGCAGGGCTAGTTCCAGCAGGCCCCCGTTTTCATGGGCACACTAAGCGTACAACCCTATGGCTTCTAACGAGTCCCAAGAGACACCGGTTACCCTGCGTTTCCTTCCCTGAATTAACATATCGATGTAGGGAGTCCCGCATCCGGCGAACTGTCTCAACCGAGGAACGCCGTAGCTGCTCCTCTGGGCCTGGGGCTGCCTGCAGTGCCGCAGAAGGAACAGGACTTGAAGTGCAGTAAGAACCCAAGCTGCCGTCCTCTAGGACGCCCGGTGACTTCAGTCAGGAGGTCCTGGATGGAAGGCGAAGACGACGGCTCCTCTGAGGGCAGCTGCGATTAGGGCACCGCGTAAGACCTCTGCGCCACGTGGGACGTGCCAGAACGGTGTTCGCGAACGTGTGCGAGTGCGGAGGAAACTAAGTTGCTCCGATGGAGAGGGCAGTGCGTTTCCCTACGCTCGGCCTGCACACAGGGGGCTCTGAAGGGCTACGGGCCTGGATGTTGCTTAGCAGACCCAGGTGCACCTGGGGGTACTCAGTGTTCCTGCTGGGAGCAGGGTGCCCCGGCTAGCCTCCCAGGTGTCCAGAAAGCTGTGCTGCCGTTAAAGGCATGCAGAGCAGAGGCCACCGCCTCCTGGAAGCTGCAGCACGCCTCCGCTTCTGCATGGCGAATCAGGGCCTTATTTCCAGGCATGGGTTCATGCTGGGTGTGCCGGTAGCGACACAGCGTGCTAAGATGCTGACTTTCTCCTCGAGCAGAGTGACTTCAGGTACGAGGGTGGGCCTCGCAGTGTGCCAAGCACAGTGTTCTCTCATGGCAACTCACACAAGGGCCATGACTGAGTCTTCCTGGGCACTTCGCACTCACCAGCCATGTTTTCCAGAGGGCGTTCGAGGGCTCTGGATATGTAGCGCTACTCAAGGTCCGCGCAGTGTGTTGCTGCCCAGCACTCGGCAGGCACAGAGGTCCTCCGGGGGATCAACCAATGGACCTCGACATTGCTCCGCCGGCCCACAGGTGTCTGGAGGCACTCAGTGACCTCGGAGGGAAAACGATGCACACACGTGGGGCCTAGGAGTCCCCGGACGCGTACTTCCTTTAAAATAAAGGACATAAGCGACTGAGAACTCGTGGAAACAGCTGCATGCCTCCCTTTCTGCACGGCTACTCAGGGCCTAAGCTGGAGGCGAGTTCTCACGTCGAGGTTCCCTTTCGCTCTAGAGCCTGTCATGCGGACCGAGCTGCGGCCACGGAAGCCCCTGGTTTAGAGAGAGCAAACTCATAATTTTCCCCGAAGCATTCTTCCAGGGCTCACTGGCCTGTCGGGAGCTGGGAATGTCAGGTAGCTTCAAGGCAGGCATGAATGCCGCCCTCAAAATGGGAAAGCAGGGCTTGTTCCAGCAGGCCCCCATTTTCATGGGCACACTCAGCGTACATCCCTATGGCTTCTAAGGAGTCCCAAGAGACACCGGTTACCCTGCGTTTCCTTCCCTGAATCAACTTATCGAAGTAGGGAGTCCCGCATCCGGCGAACTGTCTCAACCGAGGAACGCCGTAGCTGCTCCCCTGGGCCTGGGGCTGCCTGCAGTGCCGCAGAAGGAACAGGACTTAAAGTGCAGTAAGAACCCAAGCCGCCGTCCTCTAGGAGGCACGGTGACTTCAGTCAGGAGGTCCTGGATGAAACGTGAAGACGAGGGCTCCTCTGAGGGCAGGTCCGATTAGGGCACCGCGTAAGACCACCGCGCCACGTGGGACGTGCCAGAACGGTGTTCGCGAACGTGTGCGAGTGCCGAGGAAACTAAGCTGCTCCGAAGGAGAGGGCAGTGCGTTTCCCTACGCTCGGCCTGCACACAGGGGGCTCTGAAGGGCTACGGGCCTGGATGTTGCTTAGCAGACCCAGGTGCACCTGGGGGTACTCAGTGTTCCTGCTGGGAGCAGGGTGCCCCGGCTAGCCTCCCAGGTGTCCAGAAAGCTGTGCTGCCGTTAAAGGCATGCAGAGCAGAGGCCACCGCCTCCTGGAAGCTGCAGCACGCCTCCGCTTCTGCATGGCGAATCAGGGCCTTATTTCCAGGCATGGGTTCATGCTGGGTGTGCCGGTAGCGACACAGCGTGCTAAGATGCTGACTTTCTCCTCGAGCAGAGTGACTTCAGGTACGAGGGCGGGCCTCGCAGTGTTCCAAGCACAGTGTTCTCTCATGGCAACTCACACAAGGGCCATGACTGAGTCTTCCTGGGCACTTCGCACTCACCAGCCATGTTGTCCCGAGGGCGTTCGAGGGCTCTGGATATGTAGCGCTCCTCAAGGAACGCGCAGTGTGTTGCTGCCCAGCACTCGGCAGGCACAGAGGTCCTCCGGGGCATCAACCTATGGACCTCGACATTGCTCCGCCAGCCCACAGGTGTGAGGAGGCACTCAGTGACCTCGGAGGGAAAACGATGCACACCCGTTGGCCTAGGAGTCCCCGGATGCGTACTTCCTTTAAAATAAAGGACATAAGCGACTGAGAACTCGTGGAAACAGCTGCATGCCTCCCTTTCTGCACGGCTACTCAGGGCCTAAGCTGGAGGCGAGTTCTCACGTCGAGGTTCCCTTTCGCTCTAGAGCCTGTCATGCGGACCGAGCTGCGGCCACGGAAGCCCCTGGTTTAGAGAGAGCAAACTCATAATTTTACCCGAAGCATTCTTCCAGGGCTCACTGACCTGTCGAGAGCTGGGAATGTCAGGTAACTTCAAGGCAGGCATGAATGCCGCCCTCAAAATGGGAAAGCAGGGCTTGTTCCAGCAGGCCCCTATTTTCATGGGCACACTCAGCATACATCCCTATGGCTTCTAACGAGTCCCAAGAGACACCGGTTACCCTGCGTTTCCTTCCCTGAATCAACTTATCGAAGTAGGGAGTCCCGCATCCGGCGAACTGTCTCAACCGAGGAACGCCGTAGCTGCTCCCCTGGGCCTGGGGCTGCCTGCAGTGCCGCAGAAGGAACAGGACTTAAAGTGCAGTAAGAACCCAAGCCGCCGTCCTCTAGGAGACACGGTGACTTCAGTCAGGAGGTCCTGGATGAAACGCGAAGACGAGGGCTCCTCTGAGGGCAGGTCCGATTAGGGCACCGCGTAAGACCTCCGCGCCACGTGGGACGTGCCAGAACGGTGTTCGCGAACGTGTGCGAGTGCCGAGGAAACTAAGCTGCTCCGAAGGAGAGGGCAGTGCGTTTCCCTACGCTCGGCCTGCACACAGGGGGCTCTGAAGGGCTACGGGCCTGGATGTTGCTTAGCAGACCCAGGTGCACCTGGGGGTACTCAGTGTTCCTGCTGGGAGCAGGGGGCCCCGGCTAGCCTCCCAGGTGTCCAGAAAGCTGTGCTGCCGTTAAAGGCATGCAGAGCAGAGGCCAACGCCTCCTAGAAGCTGCAGCACGACTCCGCTTCTGCACGGCGAATCAGGGCCTTACTTCCAGGCATGGGTTCATGCTGGGTGTGCCGGTAGCGACACAGCGTGCTAAGATGCTGACTTTCTCCTCGAGCAGAGTGACTTCAGGTACGAGGGCGGGCCTCGCAGTGTTCCAAGCACAGTGTTCTCTCATGGCAGCTCACACAAGGGCCATGACAGAGTCTTCCTGGGTACTTCGCACTCACCAGCCATGTTGTCCCGAGGGCTTTCGAGGGCTCTGGAGATGTAGCGCTCCTCAAGGAACGCACAGTGTGTTGCTGCCCAGCACTCGGCAGGCACAGAGGTCCTCCGGGGCATCAACCAATGGACCTCGACATTGCTCCGCCGGCCCACAGGTGTCTGGAGGCACTCAGTGACCTCGGAGGGAAAACGAGGCACACCCGTGGGGCCTAGGAGTCCCCGGACGCGTACTTCCTTTAAAATAAAGCACATAAGCGACTGAGAAGTTGTGGAAACAGCTGCATGCCTCCCTTTCTGCACGGCTAGTCAGTGCCTAACCTGGAGGCGAGTTCTCACTTCGAGGTTCCCTTTCGCTCTAGAGCCTGTCTTGCGGACCGCCGCTGCAGCCACGGAAGCCCCTGGTTTAGAGAGAGCAAACTCATAATTTTACCCGAAGCATTCTTCCAGGGCTCACTGGCCTGTCGGGAGCCGGGAATGTCAGGTAGCTTCAAGGCAGGCATGAATGCCGCCCTCAAAATGGGGAAGCATGGCTAGTTCCAGCAGGCCCCCATTTTCATGGGCACACCCAGCGTATATCCCTGTGTCTTATAAGGACTCCCAAGAGACACCGGTTACCCTGCGTTTCCCTCCCTGAATCAACTTATCGAAGTTGGGAGTCCCGCATCCGGCTAACTGTCTCAACCGAGGAACGCCGTAGCTGCTCCCCTGGGCCTGGGGCTGCCTGCAGTGCCGCAGAAGTTACAGGACTTAAAGTGCAGTAAGAACCCAAGCCGCCGTCCTCTAGGAGGCACGGTGACTTCAGTCAGGAGGTCCTGGATGGAATGCGAAGACGAGGGCTCCTCTGAGGGCAGGTCCGATTAGGGCACGGCGTAAGAACTCTGGGCCACGTGGGACGTGCCAGAACGTTGTTCGCGAACGTGTGCGAGTGCGGAGGAAACTAAGCTGCTCCGAAGGAGAGGGCAGTGCGTTTCCCTACGCTCGGCCTGCACACAGGGGGCTCTGAAGGGCTACGGGCCTGGATGTTGCTTAGCAGACCCAGGTGCACCTGGGGGTACTCAGTGTTCCTGCTGGGAGCAGGGTGCCCCGGCTAGCCTCCCAGGTGTCCAGAAAGCTGTGCTGCCGTTAAAGGCATGCAGAGCAGAGGCCACCGCCTCCTGGAAGCTGCAGCACGCCTCCGGTTCTGCACGGCGAATCAAGGCCTTACTTCCAGGCATGGGTTCATGCTGGGTGTGCCGGTAGCGACACAGCGTGCTAAGATGCTGACTTTCTCCTCGAGCAGAGTGACTTCAGGTACGAGGGCGGGCCTCGCAGTGTTCCAAGCACAGTGTTCTCTCATGGCAGCTCACACAAGGGCCATGACTGAGTCTTCCTGGGCACTTCGCACTCACCAGCCATGTTGTCCCGAGGGCGTTCGAGGGCTCTGGATATGTAGCGCTCCTCAAGGAACGCGCAGTGTGTTGCTGCCCAGCACTCGGCAGGCACAGAGGTCCTCCGGGGGATCAACCAATGGACCTCGACATTGCTCCGCCGGCCCACAGGTGTCTGGAGGCACTCAGTGACCTCGGAGGGAAAACGATGCACACCCATGGGGCCTAGGAGTGCCCGGACGCGTACTTCCTTTTAAATAAAGGACATAAGCGACTGAGAACTCGTGGAAACAGCTGCATGCCTCCCTTTCTGCACGGCTACTCAGGGCCTAAGCTGGAGGCGAGTTCTCACGTCGAGGTTCCCTTTCGCTCTAGAGCCTGTCATGCGGACCGCCGCCGCGGCCACGGAAGACCCTGGTTTAGAGAGAGCAAACTCATAATTTTCCCCGAAGCATTCTTCCAGGACTCACTGGCCTGTCGGGCCTGGGAATGTCAGGTAGCTTCAAGGCAGGCATGAATGCCGCCCTCAAAATGGGAAAGCAGGGCTTGTTCCAGCAGGCCCCCGTTATCATGGGCACACTGAGCGTACATCC
Source organism: Grampus griseus (assembly GCF_964374135.1). Taxonomy (NCBI): domain Eukaryota; kingdom Metazoa; phylum Chordata; class Mammalia; order Artiodactyla; family Delphinidae; genus Grampus; species Grampus griseus. The sequence goes on from NW_028133053.1 coordinate 41,613, forward strand.
CTGTGGCTTCTATCAAGTCCCAAGAGACACCGGTTACCCTGCGTTTCCTTCCCTGAATCAACTTATCGAAGTAGGGAGTCCCGCATCCGGCGAACTGTCTCAACCGAGGAACGCCGTAGCTGCTCCTCTGGGCCTGGGGAAGCCTGCAGTGCCGCAGAAGGAACAGGACGTAAAGTGCAGTAAGAACCCAAGCCGCCGTACTCTAGGAGGCACGGTGACTTCAGTCAGGAGGTCCTGGATGGAACGCGAAGACAAGGGCTCCTCTGACGGCAGCTCCGACTAGGGCACCGCGTAAGACCTCCGCGCCACGTGGGACGTGCCAGAACGGCGTTCGCGAACGTGTGCGAGTGCCGAGGAAACTAAGCTGCTCCGAAGGAGAGGGCAGTGCATTTCCCTACGCTCGGCCTGCACACAGGGGTCTCTGAAGGGCTACGGGCCTGGATGTTGCTTAGCAGACCCAGGTGCACCTGGGGGTACTCAGTGTTCCTGCTGGGAGCAGGGGGCCCCGGCTAGCCTCCCAGGTGTCCAGAAAGCTGTGCTGCCGTTAAAGTCATGCAGAGCAGAGGCCACCGCCTCCTGGAAGGTGCAGCACACCTCCGCTTCTGCACGGCGAATCAGGGCCTTCCTTCCAGGCATGGGTTCATGCTGGGTGTGCCGGTAGCGACACAGCGTGCTAAGATGCTGACTTTCTACACGAGCAGAGTGACTTCAGGTACGAGGGCGGGCCTCGCAGTGTTCCAAGCGCAGTGTTCTCTCATGGCAACTCACACAAGGGCCATGACAGAGCCTTCCTGGGTACTTCGCACTCACCAGCCATGTTGTCCCGAGGGCGTTCGAGGGCTCTGGAGATGTAGCGCTCCTCAAGGAACGCGCAGTGTGTTGCTGCCCAGCACTCGGCAGGCACAAAGGTCCTCCGGGGGATCAACCAATGTACCTCGACGTTGCTCCGCCGGCCCACAGGTGTCTGGAGTCACTCAGTGACCTCGGAGGGAAAACGATGCACACCCGTGGGGCCTAGGAGTCCCCGGACGCGTACTTCCTTTAAAATAAAGCATATAAGCGACTGAGAAGTTGTGGAAACAGCTGCATGCCTCCCTTTCTGCACGGCTACTCAGGGCCTAACCTGGAGGCGAGTTCTCACGTCGAGGTTCCCTTTCGCTCTAGAGCCTGTCAGGCGGACCGAGCTGCGGCCACGGAAGCCCCTGGTTTAGAGAGAGCAAACTCATAATTTTACCCGAAGCATTCTTCCAGGGCTCACTGGCCTGTCGGGAGCTGGGAATGTCAGGTAGCTTCAAGGCAGGCATGAATGCCGCCCTCAAAATGGGAAAGCAGGGCTAGTTCCAGCAGGCCCCCATTTTCATGGGCACATTCAGCATACATACCTGTGGCTTCCAAGGAGTCCCAAGAGACAACGGTTACCCTGCGTTTCCTTCCCTGAATCAAATTATCGAAGTAGGGAGTCCCGCATCCAGCGAACTGTCTCAACCGAGGAACGCCGTAGCTGCTCCTCTGGGCCTGGGGCTGCCTGCAGTGCCGCAGAAGGAACAGGACTTAAAGTGCAGTAAGAACCCAAGCCACCATCCTCTAGGAGGCACGGTGACTTCAGCCAGGAGGTCCTGGATGAAACGTGAAGACGAGGGCTCCTCTGAGGGCAGCTCCGATTAGGGCACCGCGTAAGAACTCCGCGCGACGTGGGACGTGCCCGAACGGCGTTCGCGAACGTGTGCAAGTGTGGAGGAAACTACGCTGCTCCAAAGGAGAGGGCAGTGCGTTTCCCTACGCTCGGCCTGCACACAGGGGGCTCTGAAGGGCTACGGGCCTGGATGTTGCTTAGCAGACCCAGGTGCACCTGGGGGTACTCAGTGTTCCTACTGGGAGCAGGGTGCCCCGGCTAGACTCCCAGGTGTCCAGAAAGCTGTGCTGCCGTTAAAGGCATGCAGAGCAGAGGCCACCGCCTCCTGGAAGCTGCAGCACGCCTCCGCTTCTGCACGGCGAATCAGGGCCTTACTTCCAGGCATGGGTTCATGCTGGGTGTGCCGGTAGCGACACAGCGTGCTAAGATGCTGACTTTCTCCTCGAGCAGAGTGACTTCAGGTACGAGGGCGGGCCTCGCAGTGTTCCAAGCACAGTGTTCTCTCATGGCAGCTCACACAAGGGCCATGACTGAGTCTTCCTGGGCACTTCGCACTCACCAGCCATGTTGTCCCGAGGGCGTTCGAGGGCTCTGGATATGTAGCGCTCCTCAAGGAACGCGCAGTGTGTTGCTGCCCAGCACTCGGCAGGCACAGAGGTCCTCCGGGGGATCAACCAATGGACCTCGACATTGCTCCGCCGGCCCACAGGTGTCTGGAGGCACTCAGTGACCTCGGAGGGAAAACGATGCACACCCATGGGGCCTAGGAGTGCCCGGACGCGTACTTCCTTTTAAATAAAGGACATAAGCGACTGAGAACTCGTGGAAACAGCTGCATGCCTCCCTTTCTGCACGGCTACTCAGGGCCTAAGCTGGAGGCGAGTTCTCACGTCGAGGTTCCCTTTCGCTCTAGAGCCTGTCATGCGGACCGCCGCCGCGGCCACGGAAGACCCTGGTTTAGAGAGAGCAAACTCATAATTTTCCCCGAAGCATTCTTCCAGGACTCAGTGGCCTGTCGGGCCTGGGAATGTCAGGTAGCTTCAAGGCAGGCATGAATGCCACCCTCAAAATGGGAAAGCAGGGCTTGTTCCAGCAGGCCCCCGTTATCATGGGCACACTGAGCGTACATCCCTGTGGCTTCTATCAAGTCCCAAGAGACACCGGTTACCCTGCGTTTCCTTCCCTGAATCAACTTATCGAAGTAGGGAGTCCCGCATCCGGCGAACTGTCTCAACCGAGGAACGCCGTAGCTGCTCCTCTGGGCCTGGGGAAGCCTGCAGTGCCGCAGAAGGAACAGGACTTAAAGTGCAGTAAGAACCCAAGCCGCCGTACTCTAGGAGGCACGGTGACTTCATTCAGGAGGTCCTGGATGGAACGCGAAGACAAGGGCTCCTCTGACGGCAGCTCCGACTAGGGCACCGCGTAAGACCTCCGCGCCACGTGGGACGTGCCAGAACGGCGTTCGCGAACGTGTGCGAGTGCCGAGGAAACTAAGCTGCTCCGAAGGAGAGGGCAGTGCATTTCCCTACGCTCGGCCTGCACACAGGGGTCTCTGAAGGGCTACGGGCCTGGATGTTGCTTAGCAGACCCAGGTGCACCTGGGGGTACTCAGTGTTCCTGCTGGGAGCAGGGGGCCCCGGCTAGCCTCCCAGGTGTCCAGAAAGCTGTGCTGCCGTTAAAGGCATGCAGAGCAGAGGCCACCGCCTCCTGGAAGGTGCAGCACACCTCCGCTTCTGCACGGCGAATCAGGGCCTTCCTTCCAGGCATGGGTTCATGCTGGGTGTGCCGGTAGCGACACAGCGTGCTAAGATGCTGACTTTCTACACGAGCAGAGTGACTTCAGGTACGAGGGCGGGCCTCGCAGTGTTCCAAGCGCAGTGTTCTCTCATGGCAACTCACACAAGGGCCATGACAGAGCCTTCCTGGGTACTTCGCACTCACCAGCCATGTTGTCCCGAGGGCGTTCGAGGGCTCTGGAGATGTAGCGCTCCTCAAGGAACGCGCAGTGTGTTGCTGCCCAGCACTCGGCAGGCACAAAGGTCCTCCGGGGGATCAACCAATGTACCTCGACGTTGCTCCGCCGGCCCACAGGTGTCTGGAGGCACTCAGTGACCTCGGAGGGAAAACGATGCACACCCGTGGGGCCTAGGAGTCCCCGGACGCGTACTTCCTTTAAAATAAAGCATATAAGCGACTGAGAAGTTGTGGAAACAGCTGCATGCCTCCCTTTCTGCACGGCTACTCAGGGCCTAACCTGGAGGCGAGTTCTCACGTCGAGGTTCCCTTTCGCTCTAGAGCCTGTCAGGCGGACCGAGCTGCGGCCACGGAAGCCCCTGGTTTAGAGAGAGCAAACTCATAATTTTACCCGAAGCATTCTTCCAGGGCTCACTGGCCTGTCGGGAGCTGGGAATGTCAGGTAGCTTCAAGGCAGGCATGAATGCCGCCCTCAAAATGGGAAAGCAGGGCTAGTTCCAGCAGGCCCCCATTTTCATGGGCACATTCAGCATACATACCTGTGGCTTCCAAGGAGTCCCAAGAGACAACGGTTACCCTGCGTTTCCTTCCCTGAATCAACTTATCGAAGTAGGGAGTCCCGCATCCAGCGAACTGTCTCAACCGAGGAACGCCGTAGCTGCTCCTCTGGGCCTGGGGCTGCCTGCAGTGCCGCAGAAGGAACAGGACTTAAAGTGCAGTAAGAACCCAAGCCACCATCCTCTAGGAGGCACGGTGACTTCAGCCAGGAGGTCCTGGATGAAACGTGAAGACGAGGGCTCCTCTGAGGGCAGCTCCGATTAGGGCACCGCGTAAGAACTCCGCGCGACGTGGGACGTGCCCGAACGGCGTTCGCGAACGTGTGCAAGTGTGGAGGAAACTACGCTGCTCCAAAGGAGAGGGCAGTGCGTTTCCCTACGCTCGGCCTGCACACAGGGGGCTCTGAAGGGCTACGGGCCTGGATGTTGCTTAGCAGACCCAGGTGCACCTGGGGGTACTCAGTGTTCCTACTGGGAGCAGGGTGCCCCGGCTAGCCTCCCAGGTGTCCAGAAAGCTGTGCTGCCGTTAAAGGCATGCAGAGCAGAGGCCACCGCCTCCTGGAAGCTGCAGCACGCCTCCGCTTCTGCACGGCGAATCAGGGCCTTACTTCCAGGCATGGGTTCATGCTGGGTGTGCCGGTAGCGACACAGCGTGCTAAGATGCTGACTTTCTACACGAGCAGAGTGACTTCAGGTACGAGGGCGGGCCTCGCACTGTTCCAAGCACAGTGTTCTCTCATGGCAGCTCACACAAGGGCCATGACTGAGTCTTCCTGGGTACTTCGCACTCACCAGCCATGTTGTCCCGAGGGCGTTCGAGGGCTCTGGATATGTAGCGCTCCTCAAGGAACGCGCAGTGTGTTGCTGCCCAGCACTCGGCAGGCACAGAGGTCCTCCGGGGGATCAACCAATGGACCTCGACGTTGCTCCGCCGGCCCACAGGTGTCTGGAGACACTCAGTGACCTCGAAGGAAAAACGATGCACACCCGTGGGGCCTAGGAGTCCCCGGACGCGTACTTCCTTTAAAATAAAGCACATAAGCGACTGAGAACTTGTGGAAACAGCTGCATGCCTCCCTTTCTGCACGGCTACTCAGGGCCTAACCTGGAGGCAAGTTCTCACGTCGCGGTTCCCTTTCGCTCTAGAGCCTGTCATGCGGACCGCCGCCGCGGCCACGGATGCCCCTGGTTTAGAGAGAGCAAACTCATAATTTTACCCGAAGCATTCTTCTAAGGCTAACTGGCCTGTCGGGAGCCGGGAATGTCAGGTAGCTTCAAGGCAGGCATGAATGCCGCCCTCAAAATGGAAAAGCAGGGCTAGTTCCAGCAGGCCCCCATTTTCATGGGCACACTCAGCGTACATCCCTGTGGCTTCTAAGGAGTCCCAAGAGACACCGGTTACCCTGCGTTTCCTTCCCTGAATCAACTTATCGAAGTAGGGAGTCCCGAATCCGGCGAACTGTCTCAACCGAGGAACGCCGTAGCTGCTCCTCTGGGCCTGGGGCTGCCTGCAGTGCCGCAGAAGGAACAGGACTTAAAGTGCAGTAAGAACCCAAGCCGCCGTCCTCTAGGAGGCACGGTGACTTCAGTAAGGAGGTCCTGTATGGAACGCGAAGATGAGGGCTTCTCTGAGGGCAACTCCGACTAGGGCACCGCGTAAGACCTCCGCGCCACGTGGGATGTGCCAGAACAGCGTTCGCGAACGTGTGCGAGTGCGGAGGAAACTAAGCTGCTCCGAAGGAGAGGGCAGTGCGTTTCCCTACGCTCGACCTGCACACAGGGGGCTCTGAAGGGCTACGGGCCTGGATGTTGCTTAGCAGACCCAGGTGCACCTGGGGGTACTCAGTGTTCCTGCCGGGAGCAGGGTGGCCCGGCTAGCCTCCCAGGTGTCCAGAAAGCTGTGCTGACGTTAAAGGCATGCAGAGCAGAGGCCACCGCCTCCTGGAAGATGCAGCACACCTCCGCTTCTGCACGGCGAATCAGGGCCTTACTTCCAGGCATGGGTTCATGCTGGGTGTGCCAGTAGCGACACAGCATTCTAAGATGCTGACTTTCTCCTCGAGCAGAGTGACTTCAGGTACGGGGCGGGCCTCGCAGTGTTCCAAGCACAGTGTTCTCTCATGGCAGCTCACACAAGGGCCATGACAGAGTCTTCCTGGGCACTTCGCACTCACCAGCCAGGTTGTCCCGAGGGCGTTCGAGGGCTCTGGAGATGTAGCGCTCCTCAAGGAACACGCAGTGTGTTGCTGCCCAGCACTCGGCAGGCACAGAGGTCCTCCGGGGGATCAACCAATGGACCTCGACGTTGCTCCGCCGGCCCACAGGTATCTGGAGGCACTCAGTGACCTCGGAGGGAAAACGATGCACACCCGTGGGGCCTAGGAGTCCCCGGACGCGTACTTCCTTTAAAATAAAGCACATAAGCGACTGAGAACTTGTGGAAACAGCTGCATGCCTCCCTTTCTGCACGGCTACTCAGGGCCTAACCTGGAGGCGAGTTCTCACGTCGCGGTTCCCTTTCGCTCTAGAGCCGGTCATGCGGACCACCGCCGTGGCCACGGAAGACCCTGGTTTAGAGAGAGCAAACTCATAATTTTCCCCGAAGCATTCTTCCAGGGCTCACTGGCCTGTCGGGAGCCGGGAATGTCAGGTAGCTTCAAGGCAGGCATGAATGCCGCCCTCAAAATGGAAAAGCAGGGCTAGTTCCAGCAGGCCCCCGTTTTAATGGGCACACTCAGCGTACATCCCTGTCGCTTCTAACGAGTTCCAAGAGACACCGGTTACCCTGCGTTTCCTTCCCTGAATTAACTTATCGAAGTAGGGAGTCCCGCATCCGGTGAACTGTCTCAACCGAGGAATGCCGTATCTTCTCCTCTGGGCCTGGGGCTGCCTGCAGTGCCACAGAAGGAACAGGACTAGAAGTGCAGTAAAAACACAAGGCGCCGTCCTCTAGGAGACCCGGTGACTTCAGTCAGGAGGTCCTGGATGGAATGCGAAGACGAGGGCTCCTCTGAGGGCAGGTCCGATTAGGGCACGGCGTAAGAACTCTGGGCCACGTGGGACGTGCCAGAACGTTGTTCGCGAACGTGTGCGAGTGCGGAGGAAACTAAGCTGCTCCGAAGGAGAGGGCAGTGCGTTTCCCTACGCTCGGCCTGCACACAGGGGGCTCTGAAGGGCTACGGGCCTGGATGTTGCTTAGCAGACCCAGGTGCACCTGGGGGTACTCAGTGTTCCTGCTGGGAGCAGGGTGCCCCGGCTAGCCTCCCAGGTGTCCAGAAAGCTGTGCTGCCGTTAAAGGCATGCAGAGCAGAGGCCACCGCCTCCTGGAAGCTGCAGCACGCCTCCGGTTCTGCACGGCGAATCAGGGCCTTACTTCCAGGCATGGGTTCATGCTGGGTGTGCCGGTAGCGACACAGCGTGCTAAGATGCTGACTTTCTCCTCGAGCAGAGTGACTTCAGGTACGAGGGCGGGCCTCGCAGTGTTCCAAGCACAGTGTTCTCTCATGGCAGCTCACACAAGGGCCATGACTGAGTCTTCCTGGGCACTTCGCACTCACCAGCCATGTTGTCCCGAGGGCGTTCGAGGGCTCTGGATATGTAGCGCTCCTCAAGGAACGCGCAGTGTGTTGCTGCCCAGCACTCGGCAGGCACAGAGGTCCTCCGGGGGATCAACCAATGGACCTCGACATTGCTCCGCCGGCCCACAGGTGTCTGGAGGCACTCAGTGACCTCGGAGGGAAAACGATGCACACCCATGGGGCCTAGGAGTGCCCGGACGCGTACTTCCTTTTAAATAAAGGACATAAGCGACTAAGAACTCGTGGAAACAGCTGCATGCCTCCCTTTCTGCACGGCTACTCAGGGCCTAAGCTGGAGGCGAGTTCTCACGTCGAGGTTCCCTTTCGCTCTAGAGCCTGTCATGCGGACCGAGCTGCGGCCACGGAAGCCCCTGGTTTAGAGAGAGCAAACTCATAATTTTACCCGAAGCATTCTTCCAGGGCTCACTGGCCTGTCGGGAGCTGGGAATGTCAGGTAGCTTCAAGGCAGGCATGAATGCCGCCCTCAAAATGGGAAAGCAGGGCTTGTTCCAGCAGGCCCCCATTTTCATGGGCACACTCAGCGTACATCCCTATGGCTTCTAACGAGTCCCAAGAGACACCGGTTACCCTGCGTTTCCTTCCCTGAATCAAATTATCGAAGTAGGGAGTCCCGCATCCGGCGAACTGTCTCAACCGAGGAACGCCGTAGCTGCTCCCCTGGGCCTGGGGCTGCCTGCAGTGCCGCAGAAGGAACAGGACTTAAAGTGCAGTAAGAACCCAAGCCGCCGTCCTCTAGGAGGCATGGTGACTTCAGTCAGGAGGTCCTGGATGAAACGCGAAGACGAGGGCTCCTCTGAGGGCAGGTCCGATTAGGGCACCGCGTAAGACCTCCGCGCCACGTGGGACGTGCCAGAACGGTGTTCGCGAACGTGTGCGAGTGCCGAGGAAACTAAGCTGCTCCGAAGGAGAGGGCAGTGTGTTTCACTACGCTCGGCCTGCACACAGGGGGCTCTGAAGGGCTACGGGCCTGGATGTTGCTTAGCAGACCCAGGTGCACCTGGGGGTACTCAGTGTTCCTGCTGGGAGCAGGGTGCCCCGGCTAGCCTCCCAGGTGTCCAGAAAGCTGTGCTGCCGTTAAAGGCATGCAGAGCAGAGGCCACCGCCTCCTGGAAGCTGCAGCACGCCTCCGCTTCTGCATGGCGAATCAGGGCCTTACTTCCAGGCATGGGTTCATGCTGGGTGTGCCGGGAGCGACACAGCATGCTAAGATGCTGACTTTTTCCTCGAGCAGAGTGAATTCAGGTATGAGGGTGGGCCTCGCAGTGTTCCAAGCACATGTTCTCTCATGGCAGCTCACACAAGGGCCATGACTGAGTCTTCCTGGGCACTTCGCACTCACCAGCCATGTTGTCCCGAGGGCGTTCGAGGGCTCTGGATATGTACCGCTCCTCAAGGAACGCGCAGTGTGTTGCTGCCCAGCACTCGGCAGGCACAGAGGTCCTCCGGGGCATCAACCAATGGACCTCGACATTGCTCCGCCGGCCCACAGGTGTCTGGAGGCACTCAGTGACCTCGGAGGGAAAACGATGCACACCCGTGGGGCCTAGGAGTCCCCGGACGCGTACTTCCTTTAAAATAAAGGACATAAGCGACTGAGAACTCGTGGAAACAGCTGCATACCTCCCTTTCTGCACGGCTACTCAGGGCCTATCCTGGAGGCGAGTTCTCACGTCACGGTTCCCTTTTGCTCTAGAGCCTGTCATGCGGACCGCCGCCGCGGCCACGGAAGACCCTGGTTTAGAGAGAGCAAACTCATAATTTTACCCGAAGCATTCTTCCAGGGCTCACTGGCCTGTCGGGAGCCGGGAATGTCAGGTAGCTTCAAGGCAGGCATGAATGCCGCCCTCAAAATGGGAAAGCAGGGCTTGTTCCAGCAGGCCCCCATTTTCATGGGCACACTCAGCGTACATCCCTATGGCTTCTAACGAGTCCCAAGAGACACCGGTTACCCTGCGTTTCCTTCCCTGAATCAACTTATCGAAGTAGGGAGTCCCGCATCCGGCGAACTGTCTCAACCGAGGAATGCTGTAGCTGCTCCTCTGGGCCTGGGGATGCCTGCAGTGCCGCAGAAGGAACAGGACTTAAAGTGCAGTAAGAACCCAAGCCGCCGTCCTCTAGGAGGCACGGTGACTTCAGTCAGGAGGTCCTGGATGGAACGCGAAGACGAGGGCTCCTCTGAGGGCAGGTCCGATTAGGGCACCGCGTAAGACCTCCGCGCCACGTGGGACGTGCCAGAACGGTGTTCGCGAACGTGTGCGAGTGCGGAGGAAACTAAGAGGCTCCGAAGGAGAGGGCAGTGCGTTTCCCTACGGTCGGCCTGCACACAGGAGGCTCTGAAGGGCTACGGGCCTGGATGTTGCTTAGCAGACCCAGGTGCACCTGGGGGTACTCAGTGTTCCTGCTGGGAGAAGGGTGCCCCGGCTAGCCTCCCAGGTGTCCAGAAAGCTGTGCTGCCGTTAAAGGTATGCAGAGCAGAGGCCACCGCCTCCTGGAAGCTGCAGCACGCCTCCGCTTCTGCACGGCGAATCAGGGCCTTACTTCCAGGCATGTGTTCATGCTGGGTGTGCCGGTAGCGACACAGCGTGCTAAGATGCTGACTTTCTCCTCGAGCAGAGTGACTTCAGGTACGAGGGCGGGCCTCACAGTGTTCCAAGCACAGTGTTCTCTCATTGCAGCTCACACAAGGGCCATGACTGAGTCTTCCTGGGCACTTCGCACTCACCAGCCATGTTGTCCCGAGGGCGTTCGAGGGCTCTGGATATGTAGCGCTCCTCAAGGAACGCGCAGTGTGTTGCTGCCGAGCACTCGGCAGGCACAGAGGTCCTCCGGGGGATCAACCAATGGACCTCGACATTGCTCCGCCGGCCCACAGGTGTCTGGAGGCACTCAGTGACCTCGGAAGGAAAACGATGCACATCTGTGGGGCCTAGGAGTCCCCGGACGCGTACTTCCTTTAAATTAAAGGACATAAGCGACTGAGAACTCGTGGAAACAGCTGCATGCCTCCCTTTCTGCAAGGCTACTCAGGGCCTAAGCTTGAGGCGAGTTCTCACGTCGAGGTTCCCTTTCGCTCTAGAGCCTGTCATGCGGACTGAGCTGCGGCCACGGAAGCCCCTGGTTTAGAGAGAGCAAACTCATAATTTTCCCCGAAGCATTCTTCCAGGGCTCACTGGCCTGTCGGGAGCTGGGAATGTCAGGTAGCTTCAAGGCAGGCATGAATGCCGCCCTCAAAATGGGAAAGCAGGGCTTGTTCCAGCAGGCCCCCGTTATCATGGGCACACTGAGCGTACATCCCTGTGGCTTCTAACGAGTCCCAAGAGACACCGGTTACCCTGCGTTTCCTTCCCTGAATCAACTTATCGAAGTAGGGAGTCCCGCATCCGGCGAACTGTCTCAACCGAGGAACGCCGTAGCTGCTCCTCTGGGCCTGGGGAAGCCTGCAGTGCCGCAGAAGGAACAGGACTTAAAGTGCAGTAAGAACCCAAGCCGCCGTCCTCTAGGAGGCACGGTGACTTCAGTCAGGAGGTCCTGGATGGAACGCGAAGACAAGGGCTCCTCTGACGGCAGCTCCGACTAGGGAACCGCGTAAGACCTCCGCGCCACGTGGGACGTGCCAGAACGGCGTTCGCGAACGTGTGCGAGTGCCGAGGAAACTAAGCTGCTCCGAAGGAGAGGGCAGTGCATTTCCCTACGCTCGGCCTGCACACAGGGGGCTCTGAAGGGCTACGGGCCTGGATGTTGCTTAGCAGACCCAGGTGCACCTGTGGGTACTCAGTGTTCCTGCTGGGAGCAGGGGGCCCCGGCTAGCCTCCCAGGTGTCCAGAAAGCTGTGCTGCCGTTAAAGGCATGCAGAGCAGAGGCCACCAGCTCCTGGAAGCTGCAGCACGCCTCCGCTTCTGCACGGCGAATCAGGGCCTTACTTCCAGGCATGGGTTCATGCTGGGTGTGCCGGTAGCGACACAGCGTGCTAAGATGCTGACTTTCTCCTCGAGCAGAGTGACTTCAGGTACGAGGGCGGGCCTCGCAGTGTTCCAAGCACAGTGTTCTCTCATGGCAGCTCACACAAGGGCCATGACAGACTCTTCCTGGGTACTTCGCACTCACCAGCCATGTTGTCCCGAGGGCGTTCGAGGGCTCTGGAGATGTAGCGCTCCTCAAGGAACGCGCAGTGTGTTGCTGCCCAGCACTCGGCAGGCACAGAGGTCTTCCGGGGGATCAACCAATGGACCTCGACGTTGCTCCGCCGGCCCACAGATGTCTGGAGGCACTCAGTGACCTCGGAGGGAAAACGAGGCACACCCGTGGGGCCTAGGAGTCCCCGGACGTGTACTTCCTTTAAAATAAAGCACATAAGCGACTGAGAAGTTGTGGAAACAGCTGCATGCCTCCCTTTCTGCACGGCTACTCAGTGCCTAACCTGGAGGCGAGTTCTCACTTCGAGGTTCCCTTTCGCTCTAGAGCCTGTCATGCGGACCGCCGCTTCAGCCACGGAAGCCCCTGGTTTAGAAAGAGCAAACTCATAATTTTACCCGAAGCATTCTTCCAGGGCTCACTGGCCTGTCGGGGGCCGGAAATGTCAGGTAGCTTCAAGGCAGGCATGAATGCCACCCTCAAAATGGGAAAGCAGGGCTAGTTCCAGCAGACCCCCATTTTCATGGGCACACTCAGCGTACATCCCTGTGGCTTCTAAGGAGTCCCAAGAGACACCGGTTACCCTGCGTTTCCTTCCCTGAATCAACTTATCGAAGTAGGGAGTCCCGCATCCGGCGAACTGTCTCAACCGAGGAACGCCGTAGCTGCTCCTCTGGGCCTGGGGCTGCCTGCAGTGCCGCAGAAGGAACAGGACTTGAAGTGCAGTAAGAACTGAAGCCGCCATCCTCTAGGAGGCCCGGTGACTTCAGTCAGGAGGTCCTGGATGGAACGCGAAGACGAGGGCTCCTCTGAGGGCAGGTCCGATTAGGGCACCGCGTAAGACCTCCGCGCGACGTGGGACGTGCCTGAACGGCGTTCGCGAACGTGTGCAAGTGCCGAGGAAACTACGCTGCTCCGAAGGAGATGGCAGTGCGTTTCCCTACGCTCGGCCTGCACACAGGGGGCTCTGAAGGGCTACGGGCCTGGATGTTGCTTAGCAGACCCAGGTGCACCTGGGGGTACTCAGTGTTCCTGCTGGGAGCAGGGTGCCCCGGATAGCCTCCCAGGTGTCCAGAAAGCTGTGCTGCCGTTAAAGGCATGCAGAGCAGAGGCCACCGCCTCCTGGAAGCTGCAGCATGCCTCCGCTTCTGCACGGCGAATCAGGGCCTTATTTCCAGGCATGGGTTCATGCTGGGTGTGCCGGTAGCGACACAGCGTGCTAAGATGCTGACTTTCTCCTCGAGCAGAGTGACTTCAGGTACGAGGGTGGGCCTCGCAGTGTTCCAAGCACAGTGTTCTCTCATGGCAGCTCACACAAGGGCCATGAGAGAGTCTTCCTGGGTACTTCGCACTCACCAGCCATGTTGTCCCGAGGGCGTTCGAGGGCTCTGGAGATGTAGCGCTCCTCAAGGAACGCGCAGTGTGTTGCTGCCCAGCACTCGGCAGGCACAGAGGTCCTCCGGGGGATCAACCAATGGACCTCGACGTTGCTCCGCCGGCCCACAGGTGTCTGGAGGCACTCAGTGACCTCGGAGGGAAAACGAGGCACACCCGTGGGGCCTAGGAGTCCCCGGACGCGTACTTCCTTTAAATTAAAGGACATTAGCGACTGAGAACTCGTGGAAACAGCTGCATGCCTCCCTTTCTGCAAGGCTACTCAGGGCCTAACCTGGAGGCGAGTTCTCACGTCGAGGTTCCCTTTCGCTCTAGAGCCTGTCATGCGGACCGCCGCCGCAGCCACGGAAGCCCCTGGTTTAGAGAGAGCAAACTCATAATTTTACCCGAAGCATTCTTCCAGGGCTCACTGGCCTGTCGGGAGCTGGGAATGTCAGGTAGCTTCAAGGCAGGCATGAATGCCGCCCTCAAAATGGGAAAGCAGGGCTTGTTCCAACAGGCCCCCGTTATCATGGGCACACTGAGCGTACATACCTGTGGCTTCCAAGCAGTCCCAAGAGACACCGGTTACCCTGCGTTTCCTTCCCTGAATCAACTTATCGAAGTAGGGAGTCCCGCATCCGGCGAACTGTCTCAACCGAGGAAAGCCGTAGCTGCTCCTCTGGGCCTGGGGCTGCCTGCAGTGCCGCAGAAGGAACAGGACTTAAAGTGCAGTAAGAACCCAAGCCACCATCCTCTAGGAGGCACGGTGACTTCAGCCAGGAGGTCCTGGATGAATCGCGAAGACGAGGGCTCCTCTGAGGGCAGCTCCGACTAGGGCACCGCGTAAGACCTCCGCGCCACGTGGGAAGTGACAGAACGGCGTTCCCGAACGTGTGCGAGTGCCAAGGAAACTAAGTTGCTCCGATGGAGAGGACAGGGCGTTTTCCTACGCTCGGCCTGCACACAGGGGGCTCTGAAGGGCTACGGGCCTGGATGTCGCTTAGCAGACCCAGGTGCACCTGGAGGTACTCAGTGTTCCTGCTGGGAGCAGGGTGACCCGGCTAGCCTCCCAGGTGTCCAGAAAGCTGTGCTGCCATTAAAGGCATGCAGAGCAGAGGCCACCGCCTCCTGGAAGCTGCAGCATGCCTCCGCTTCTGCACGGCGAATCAGGGCCTTCCTTCCAGGCATGGGTTCATGCTGGGTGTGCCGGTAGCGACACAGCGTGCTAAGATGCTGACTTTCTCCACGAGCAGAGTGACTTCAGGTACGAGGGCGGGCCTCGCAGTGTTCCAAGCGCAGTGTTCTCTCATGGCAACTCACACAAGGGCCATGACAGAGTCTTCCTGGGCACTTCGCACTCACCAGCCATGTTGTCCCGAGGGCATTCGATGGCTCTGGAGATGTAGCGCTCCTCAAGGAACGCGCAGTGTGTTGCTGCCCAGCACTCGGCAGGCACAGAGGTCCTCCGGGGGATCAACCAATGGACCTCGACATTGCTCCGCCGGCCCACAGGTGTCTGGAGGCACTCAGTGACCTCGGAGGGAAAACGATGCACACCCGTGGGGCCTAGGAGTCCCCGGACGCGTACTTCCTTTAAAATTATGCACATAAGCGACTGAGAAGTTGTGGAAACAGCTGCATGCCTCCCTTTCTGCATGGCTACTCAGGGCCTAAACTGGAGGCGAGTTCTCACGTCGAGGTTCCCTTTCGCTCTAGAGCCTGTCATGCGGAGCGAGCTGCGGCCACGGAAGCACCTGGTTTAGAGAGAGCAAACTCATAATTTTACCCGAAGCATTCTTCCAGGGCTCACTGGCCTGTCGGGAGCCGGGAATGTCAGGTAGCTTCAAGGCAGGCATGAATGCCGCCCTCAAAATGGGAAAGCAGGTCTAGTTCCAGCAGGCACCCATTTTCATGGGCACATTCAGCATACATACCTGTGGCTTCCAAGGAGTCCCAAGAGACAACGGTTACCCTGCGTTTCCTTCCCTGAATCAACTTATCGAAGTAGGGAGTCCCGCATCCAGCGAACTGTCTCAACCGAGGAACGCCGTAGCTGCTCCTCTGGGCCTGGGGCTGCCTGTAGTGCCGCAGAAGGAACAGGACTTAAAGTGCAGTAAGAACCCAAGCCACCATCCTCTAGGAGGCACGGTGACTTCAGCCAGGAGGTCCTGGATGAAACGCGAAGACGAGGGCTCCTCTGAGGGCAGCTCCGATTAGGGCACGGCGTAAGAACTCTGGGCCACGTGGGACGTGCCAGAACGTTGTTCGCGAACGTGTGCGAGTGCGGAGGAAACTAAGCTGCTCCGAAGGAGAGGGCAGTGCGTTTCCCTACGCTCGGCCTGCACACAGGGGGCTCTGAAGGGCTACGGGCCTGGATGTTGCTTAGCAGACCCAGGTGCACCTGGGGGTACTCAGTGTTCCTGCTGGGAGCAGGGTGCCCCGGCTAGCCTCCCAGGTGTCCAGAAAGCTGTGCTGCCGTTAAAGGCATGCAGAGCAGAGGCCACCGCCTCCTGGAAGCTGCAGCACGCCTCCGGTTCTGCACGGCGAATCAGGGCCTTACTTCCAGGCATGGGTTCATGCTGGGTGTGCCGGTAGCGACACAGCGTGCTAAGATGCTGACTTTCTCCTCGAGCAGAGTGACTTCAGGTACGAGGGCGGGCCTCGCAGTGTTCCAAGCACAGTGTTCTCTCATGGCAGCTCACACAAGGGCCATGACTGAGTCTTCCTGGGCACTTCGCACTCACCAGCCATGTTGTCCCGAGGGCGTTCGAGGGCTCTGGATATGTAGCGCTCCTCAAGGAACGCGCAGTGTGTTGCTGCCCAGCACTCGGCAGGCACAGAGGTCCTCCGGGGGATCAACCAATGGACCTCGACATTGCTCCGCCGGCCCACAGGTGTCTGGAGGCACTCAGTGACCTCGGAGGGAAAACGATGCACACCCATGGGGCCTAGGAGTGCCCGGACGCGTACTTCCTTTTAAATAAAGGACATAAGCGACTAAGAACTCGTGGAAACAGCTGCATGCCTCCCTTTCTGCACGGCTACTCAGGGCCTAAGCTGGAGGCGAGTTCTCACGTCGAGGTTCCCTTTCGCTCTAGAGCCTGTCATGCGGACCGAGCTGCGGCCACGGAAGCCCCTGGTTTAGAGAGAGCAAACTCATAATTTTACCCGAAGCATTCTTCCAGGGCTCACTGGCCTGTCGGGAGCTGGGAATGTCAGGTAGCTTCAAGGCAGGCATGAATGCCGCCCTCAAAATGGGAAAGCAGGGCTTGTTCCAGCAGGCCCCCATTTTCATGGGCACACTCAGCGTACATCCCTATGGCTTCTAACGAGTCCCAAGAGACACCGGTTACCCTGCGTTTCCTTCCCTGAATCAAATTATCGAAGTAGGGAGTCCCGCATCCGGCGAACTGTCTCAACCGAGGAACGCCGTAGCTGCTCCCCTGGGCCTGGGGCTGCCTGCAGTGCCGCAGAAGGAACAGGACTTAAAGTGCAGTAAGAACCCAAGCCGCCGTCCTCTAGGAGGCATGGTGACTTCAGTCAGGAGGTCCTGGATGAAACGCGAAGACGAGGGCTCCTCTGAGGGCAGGTCCGATTAGGGCACCGCGTAAGACCTCCGCGCCACGTGGGACGTGCCAGAACGGTGTTCGCGAACGTGTGCGAGTGCCGAGGAAACTAAGCTGCTCCGAAGGAGAGGGCAGTGTGTTTCACTACGCTCGGCCTGCACACAGGGGGCTCTGAAGGGCTACGGGCCTGGATGTTGCTTAGCAGACCCAGGTGCACCTGGGGGTACTCAGTGTTCCTGCTGGGAGCAGGGTGCCCCGGCTAGCCTCCCAGGTGTCCAGAAAGCTGTGCTGCCGTTAAAGGCATGCAGAGCAGAGGCCACCGCCTCCTGGAAGCTGCAGCACGCCTCCGCTTCTGCATGGCGAATCAGGGCCTTACTTCCAGGCATGGGTTCATGCTGGGTGTGCCGGGAGCGACACAGCATGCTAAGATGCTGACTTTTTCCTCGAGCAGAGTGAATTCAGGTATGAGGGTGGGCCTCGCAGTGTTCCAAGCACATGTTCTCTCATGGCAGCTCACACAAGGGCCATGACTGAGTCTTCCTGGGCACTTCGCACTCACCAGCCATGTTGTCCCGAGGGCGTTCGAGGGCTCTGGATATGTACCGCTCCTCAAGGAACGCGCAGTGTGTTGCTGCCCAGCACTCGGCAGGCACAGAGGTCCTCCGGGGCATCAACCAATGGACCTCGACATTGCTCCGCCGGCCCACAGGTGTCTGGAGGCACTCAGTGACCTCGGAGGGAAAACGATGCACACCCGTGGGGCCTAGGAGTCCCCGGACGCGTACTTCCTTTAAAATAAAGGACATAAGCGACTGAGAACTCGTGGAAACAGCTGCATACCTCCCTTTCTGCACGGCTACTCAGGGCCTATCCTGGAGGCGAGTTCTCACGTCACGGTTCCCTTTTGCTCTAGAGCCTGTCATGCGGACCGCCGCCGCGGCCACGGAAGACCCTGGTTTAGAGAGAGCAAACTCATAATTTTACCCGAAGCATTCTTCCAGGGCTCACTGGCCTGTCGGGAGCCGGGAATGTCAGGTAGCTTCAAGGCAGGCATGAATGCCGCCCTCAAAATGGGAAAGCAGGGCTTGTTCCAGCAGGCCCCCATTTTCATGGGCACACTCAGCGTACATCCCTATGGCTTCTAACGAGTCCCAAGAGACACCGGTTACCCTGCGTTTCCTTCCCTGAATCAACTTATCGAAGTAGGGAGTCCCGCATCCGGCGAACTGTCTCAACCGAGGAATGCTGTAGCTGCTCCTCTGGGCCTGGGGATGCCTGCAGTGCCGCAGAAGGAACAGGACTTAAAGTGCAGTAAGAACCCAAGCCGCCGTCCTCTAGGAGGCACGGTGACTTCAGTCAGGAGGTCCTGGATGGAACGCGAAGACGAGGGCTCCTCTGAGGGCAGGTCCGATTAGGGCACCGCGTAAGACCTCCGCGCCACGTGGGACGTGCCAGAACGGTGTTCGCGAACGTGTGCGAGTGCGGAGGAAACTAAGAGGCTCCGAAGGAGAGGGCAGTGCGTTTCCCTACGGTCGGCCTGCACACAGGAGGCTCTGAAGGGCTACGGGCCTGGATGTTGCTTAGCAGACCCAGGTGCACCTGGGGGTACTCAGTGTTCCTGCTGGGAGAAGGGTGCCCCGGCTAGCCTCCCAGGTGTCCAGAAAGCTGTGCTGCCGTTAAAGGTATGCAGAGCAGAGGCCACCGCCTCCTGGAAGCTGCAGCACGCCTCCGCTTCTGCACGGCGAATCAGGGCCTTACTTCCAGGCATGTGTTCATGCTGGGTGTGCCGGTAGCGACACAGCGTGCTAAGATGCTGACTTTCTCCTCGAGCAGAGTGACTTCAGGTACGAGGGCGGGCCTCACAGTGTTCCAAGCACAGTGTTCTCTCATTGCAGCTCACACAAGGGCCATGACTGAGTCTTCCTGGGCACTTCGCACTCACCAGCCATGTTGTCCCGAGGGCGTTCGAGGGCTCTGGATATGTAGCGCTCCTCAAGGAACGCGCAGTGTGTTGCTGCCGAGCACTCGGCAGGCACAGAGGTCCTCCGGGGGATCAACCAATGGACCTCGACATTGCTCCGCCGGCCCACAGGTGTCTGGAGGCACTCAGTGACCTCGGAAGGAAAACGATGCACATCTGTGGGGCCTAGGAGTCCCCGGACGCGTACTTCCTTTAAATTAAAGGACATAAGCGACTGAGAACTCGTGGAAACAGCTGCATGCCTCCCTTTCTGCAAGGCTACTCAGGGCCTAAGCTTGAGGCGAGTTCTCACGTCGAGGTTCCCTTTCGCTCTAGAGCCTGTCATGCGGACTGAGCTGCGGCCACGGAAGCCCCTGGTTTAGAGAGAGCAAACTCATAATTTTCCCCGAAGCATTCTTCCAGGGCTCACTGGCCTGTCGGGAGCTGGGAATGTCAGGTAGCTTCAAGGCAGGCATGAATGCCGCCCTCAAAATGGGAAAGCAGGGCTTGTTCCAGCAGGCCCCCGTTATCATGGGCACACTGAGCGTACATCCCTGTGGCTTCTAACGAGTCCCAAGAGACACCGGTTACCCTGCGTTTCCTTCCCTGAATCAACTTATCGAAGTAGGGAGTCCCGCATCCGGCGAACTGTCTCAACCGAGGAACGCCGTAGCTGCTCCTCTGGGCCTGGGGAAGCCTGCAGTGCCGCAGAAGGAACAGGACTTAAAGTGCAGTAAGAACCCAAGCCGCCGTCCTCTAGGAGGCACGGTGACTTCAGTCAGGAGGTCCTGGATGGAACGCGAAGACAAGGGCTCCTCTGACGGCAGCTCCGACTAGGGCACCGCGTAAGACCTCCGCGCCACGTGGGACGTGCCAGAACGGCGTTCGCGAACGTGTGCGAGTGCCGAGGAAACTAAGCTGCTCCGAAGGAGAGGGCAGTGCATTTCCCTACGCTCGGCCTGCACACAGGGGGCTCTGAAGGGCTACGGGCCTGGATGTTGCTTAGCAGACCCAGGTGCACCTGTGGGTACTCAGTGTTCCTGCTGGGAGCAGGGGGCCCCGGCTAGCCTCCCAGGTGTCCAGAAAGCTGTGCTGCCGTTAAAGGCATGCAGAGCAGAGGCCACCAGCTCCTGGAAGCTGCAGCACGCCTCCGCTTCTGCACGGCGAATCAGGGCCTTACTTCCAGGCATGGGTTCATGCTGGGTGTGCCGGTAGCGACACAGCGTGCTAAGATGCTGACTTTCTCCTCGAGCAGAGTGACTTCAGGTACGAGGGCGGGCCTCGCAGTGTTCCAAGCACAGTGTTCTCTCATGGCAGCTCACACAAGGGCCATGACAGACTCTTCCTGGGTACTTCGCACTCACCAGCCATGTTGTCCCGAGGGCGTTCGAGGGCTCTGGAGATGTAGCGCTCCTCAAGGAACGCGCAGTGTGTTGCTGCCCAGCACTCGGCAGGCACAGAGGTCTTCCGGGGGATCAACCAATGGACCTCGACGTTGCTCCGCCGGCCCACAGATGTCTGGAGGCACTCAGTGACCTCGGAGGGAAAACGAGGCACACCCGTGGGGCCTAGGAGTCCCCGGACGTGTACTTCCTTTAAAATAAAGCACATAAGCGACTGAGAAGTTGTGGAAACAGCTGCATGCCTCCCTTTCTGCACGGCTACTCAGTGCCTAACCTGGAGGCGAGTTCTCACTTCGAGGTTCCCTTTCGCTCTAGAGCCTGTCATGCGGACCGCCGCTTCAGCCACGGAAGCCCCTGGTTTAGAAAGAGCAAACTCATAATTTTACCCGAAGCATTCTTCCAGGGCTCACTGGCCTGTCGGGGGCCGGAAATGTCAGGTAGCTTCAAGGCAGGCATGAATGCCACCCTCAAAATGGGAAAGCAGGGCTAGTTCCAGCAGACCCCCATTTTCATGGGCACACTCAGCGTACATCCCTGTGGCTTCTAAGGAGTCCCAAGAGACACCGGTTACCCTGCGTTTCCTTCCCTGAATCAACTTATCGAAGTAGGGAGTCCCGCATCCGGCGAACTGTCTCAACCGAGGAACGCCGTAGCTGCTCCTCTGGGCCTGGGGCTGCCTGCAGTGCCGCAGAAGGAACAGGACTTGAAGTGCAGTAAGAACTGAAGCCGCCATCCTCTAGGAGGCCCGGTGACTTCAGTCAGGAGGTCCTGGATGGAACGCGAAGACGAGGGCTCCTCTGAGGGCAGGTCCGATTAGGGCACCGCGTAAGACCTCCGCGCGACGTGGGACGTGCCTGAACGGCGTTCGCGAACGTGTGCAAGTGCCGAGGAAACTACGCTGCTCCGAAGGAGATGGCAGTGCGTTTCCCTACGCTCGGCCTGCACACAGGGGGCTCTGAAGGGCTACGGGCCTGGATGTTGCTTAGCAGACCCAGGTGCACCTGGGGGTACTCAGTGTTCCTGCTGGGAGCAGGGTGCCCCGGATAGCCTCCCAGGTGTCCAGAAAGCTGTGCTGCCGTTAAAGGCATGCAGAGCAGAGGCCACCGCCTCCTGGAAGCTGCAGCATGCCTCCGCTTCTGCACGGCGAATCAGGGCCTTATTTCCAGGCATGGGTTCATGCTGGGTGTGCCGGTAGCGACACAGCGTGCTAAGATGCTGACTTTCTCCTCGAGCAGAGTGACTTCAGGTACGAGGGTGGGCCTCGCAGTGTTCCAAGCACAGTGTTCTCTCATGGCAGCTCACACAAGGGCCATGAGAGAGTCTTCCTGGGTACTTCGCACTCACCAGCCATGTTGTCCCGAGGGCGTTCGAGGGCTCTGGAGATGTAGCGCTCCTCAAGGAACGCGCAGTGTGTTGCTGCCCAGCACTCGGCAGGCACAGAGGTCCTCCGGGGGATCAACCAATGGACCTCGACGTTGCTCCGCCGGCCCACAGGTGTCTGGAGGCACTCAGTGACCTCGGAGGGAAAACGAGGCACACCCGTGGGGCCTAGGAGTCCCCGGACGCGTACTTCCTTTAAATTAAAGGACATTAGCGACTGAGAACTCGTGGAAACAGCTGCATGCCTCCCTTTCTGCAAGGCTACTCAGGGCCTAACCTGGAGGCGAGTTCTCACGTCGAGGTTCCCTTTCGCTCTAGAGCCTGTCATGCGGACCGCCGCCGCAGCCACGGAAGCCCCTGGTTTAGAGAGAGCAAACTCATAATTTTACCCGAAGCATTCTTCCAGGGCTCACTGGCCTGTCGGGAGCTGGGAATGTCAGGTAGCTTCAAGGCAGGCATGAATGCCGCCCTCAAAATGGGAAAGCAGGGCTTGTTCCAACAGGCCCCCGTTATCATGGGCACACTGAGCGTACATACCTGTGGCTTCCAAGCAGTCCCAAGAGACACCGGTTACCCTGCGTTTCCTTCCCTGAATCAACTTATCGAAGTAGGGAGTCCCGCATCCGGCGAACTGTCTCAACCGAGGAAAGCCGTAGCTGCTCCTCTGGGCCTGGGGCTGCCTGCAGTGCCGCAGAAGGAACAGGACTTAAAGTGCAGTAAGAACCCAAGCCACCATCCTCTAGGAGGCACGGTGACTTCAGCCAGGAGGTCCTGGATGAATCGCGAAGACGAGGGCTCCTCTGAGGGCAGCTCCGACTAGGGCACCGCGTAAGACCTCCGCGCCACGTGGGAAGTGACAGAACGGCGTTCCCGAACGTGTGCGAGTGCCAAGGAAACTAAGTTGCTCCGATGGAGAGGACAGGGCGTTTTCCTACGCTCGGCCTGCACACAGGGGGCTCTGAAGGGCTACGGGCCTGGATGTCGCTTAGCAGACCCAGGTGCACCTGGAGGTACTCAGTGTTCCTGCTGGGAGCAGGGTGACCCGGCTAGCCTCCCAGGTGTCCAGAAAGCTGTGCTGCCATTAAAGGCATGCAGAGCAGAGGCCACCGCCTCCTGGAAGCTGCAGCATGCCTCCGCTTCTGCACGGCGAATCAGGGCCTTCCTTCCAGGCATGGGTTCATGCTGGGTGTGCCGGTAGCGACACAGCGTGCTAAGATGCTGACTTTCTCCACGAGCAGAGTGACTTCAGGTACGAGGGCGGGCCTCGCAGTGTTCCAAGCGCAGTGTTCTCTCATGGCAACTCACACAAGGGCCATGACAGAGTCTTCCTGGGCACTTCGCACTCACCAGCCATGTTGTCCCGAGGGCATTCGATGGCTCTGGAGATGTAGCGCTCCTCAAGGAACGCGCAGTGTGTTGCTGCCCAGCACTCGGCAGGCACAGAGGTCCTCCGGGGGATCAACCAATGGACCTCGACATTGCTCCGCCGGCCCACAGGTGTCTGGAGGCACTCAGTGACCTCGGAGGGAAAACGATGCACACCCGTGGGGCCTAGGAGTCCCCGGACGCGTACTTCCTTTAAAATTATGCACATAAGCGACTGAGAAGTTGTGGAAACAGCTGCATGCCTCCCTTTCTGCATGGCTACTCAGGGCCTAAACTGGAGGCGAGTTCTCACGTCGAGGTTCCCTTTCGCTCTAGAGCCTGTCATGCGGAGCGAGCTGCGGCCACGGAAGCACCTGGTTTAGAGAGAGCAAACTCATAATTTTACCCGAAGCATTCTTCCAGGGCTCACTGGCCTGTCGGGAGCCGGGAATGTCAGGTAGCTTCAAGGCAGGCATGAATGCCGCCCTCAAAATGGGAAAGCAGGTCTAGTTCCAGCAGGCACCCATTTTCATGGGCACATTCAGCATACATACCTGTGGCTTCCAAGGAGTCCCAAGAGACAACGGTTACCCTGCGTTTCCTTCCCTGAATCAACTTATCGAAGTAGGGAGTCCCGCATCCAGCGAACTGTCTCAACCGAGGAACGCCGTAGCTGCTCCTCTGGGCCTGGGGCTGCCTGTAGTGCCGCAGAAGGAACAGGACTTAAAGTGCAGTAAGAACCCAAGCCACCATCCTCTAGGAGGCACGGTGACTTCAGCCAGGAGGTCCTGGATGAAACGCGAAGACGAGGGCTCCTCTGAGGGCAGCTCCGACTAGGGCACCGCGTAAGACCTCCGCGCCACGTGGGAAGTGACAGAACGGAGTTCGCGAACGTGTGCGAGTGCCAAGGAAACTAAGCTGCTCCGATGGAGAGGACAGTGCGTTTCCCTACGCTCGGCCTGCACACAGGGGGCTCTGAAGGGCTACGGGCCTGGATGTCGCTTAGCAGACCCAGGTGCACCTGGGGGTACTCAATGTTCCTTCTGGGAGCACGGTGCCCCGGCTAGCCTCCCAGGTGTCCAGAAAGCTGTGCTGCCGTTAAAGGCATGCAGAGCAGAGGCCACCGCCTCCTGGAAGCTGCAGCACACCTCCGCTTCTGCACGGCGAATCAGGGCCTTACTTCCAGGCATGGGTTCATGCTGGGTGTGCCGGTAGCGACACAGCGTGCTAAGATGCTGACTTTCTCCTCGAGCAGAGTGACTTCAGGTATGGGGCAGGCCTCGAAGTGTTCCAAGCACAGTGTTCTCTCATGGCAGCTCACACAAGGGCCATGACAGAGTCTTCCTGGGCGCTTCGCACTCACCAGCCATGTTGTCCCGAGGGCGTTCGAGGGCTCTGGAGATGTAGCGCTCCTCAAGGAACGCACAGTGTGTTGCTGCCCAGCACTCGGCAGGCACAGAGGTCCTCCGGGGGATCAACCAATGGACCTCGACGTTGCTCCGCCGGCCCACAGGTGTCTGGAGGCACTCAGTGACCTCGGAGGGAAAACGATGCACACCCGTGGGGCCTAGGAGTCCCCGGACGCGTACTTCCTTTAAAATAAAGGACATAAGCGACTGAGAACTCGTGGAAACAGCTGCATGCCTCCCTTTCTGCACGGCTACTCAGGGCCTAAGCTGGAGGCGAGTTCTCACGTCGAGGTTCCTTTTCGCTCTAGAGCCTGTCATGCGGACCGAGCTGCGGCCACGGAAGCCCCTGGTTTAGAGAGAGCAAACTCATAATTTTCCCCGAAGCATTCTTCCAGTGCTCACTGGCCTGTCGGGAGCCGGGAATGTCAGGTAGCTTCAAGGCAGGCATGAATGCCGCCCTCAAAATGGGAAAGCAGGGCTAGTTCCAGCAGGCCCCCATTTTCATGGGCACACTCAGCGTACATCCCTGTGGCTTCTAAGGAGTCCCAAGAGACACCTGTTACCCTGCGTTTCCTTCCCTGAATCAACTTATCGAAGTAGGGAGTCCCGCATCCGGCAAACTGTCTCAACCGAGGAACGCCGTAGCTGCTCCTCTGGGCCTGGGGCTGCCTGCAGTGCCGCAGAAGGAACAGGACTTAAAGTGCAGTAAGAACCCAAGCCGCCGTCCTCTAGGAGGCACGGTGACTTCAGTCAGGATGTCCTGGATGGAACGCGAAGACGAGGGCTCCTCTGAGGGCAGCTCCGACTAGGGCACCGCGTAAGACCTCCTCGCCACGTGGGACGTGCCAGAACGGCGTTCGAGAACGTGTGCGAGTGCCGAGGAAACTAAGCTGCTCCGAAGGAGAGGCCAGTGCGTTTCCCTACGCTCGGCCTGCACACAGGGGTCTCTGAAGTGTTACGGGCCTGGATGTTGCTTAGCAGACCCAGGTGCACCTGGGGGTACTCAGTGTTCCTGCCGAGAGCAGGGTGGCCCGGCTAGCCTCCCAGGTGTCCAGAAAGCTGTGCTGCCGTTAAAGGCATGCAGAGCAGAGGCCACCGCCTCCTGGAAGCTGCAGCACACCTCCGTTTCTGCACGGCGAATCAGGGCCTTACTTCCAGGCATGGGTTCATGCTGGGTGTGCCGGTAGCGACACAGCGTTCTAAGATGCTGACTTTCTCCTCGAGCAGAGTGACTTCAGGTACGTGGCGAGCCTCGCAGTGTTCCAAGCACAGTGTTCTCTCATGGCAGCTCACACAAGGGCCATGACAGAGTCTTCCTGGGCACTTCGCACTCACCAGCCATGTTGTCCCGAGGGCGTTCGAGGGCTCTGGATATGTAGCGCTCCTCAAAGAACACGCAGTGTGTTGCTGCCCAGCATTCGGCAGGCACAGAGGTCCTCCGGGGGATCAACCAATGGACCTCGACGTTGCTCCGCCGGCCCACAGGTATCTGGAGGCACTCAGTGACCTCGGAGGGAAAACGATGCACACCCGTGGGGCCTAGGAGTCCCCGGACGCGTACTTCCTTTAAAATAAAGCACATAAGCGACTGAGAACTTGTGGAAACAGCTGCATGCCTCCCTTTCTGCACGGCTACTCAGGGCCTAACCTGGAGGCGAGTTCTCACGTCGCGGTTCCCTTTCTCTCTAGAGCCGGTCATGCGGACCACCGCCGTGGCCACGGAAGACCCTGGTTTAGAGAGAGCAAACTCATAATTTTACCCGAAGCATTCTTCCAGGGCTCACTGGCCTGTCGGGAGCCGGGAATGTCAGGTAGCTTCAAAGCAGGCATGAATGCCGCCCTCAAAATGGAAAAGCAGGGCTAGTTCCAGCAGGCCCCCGTTTTCATGGGCACACTCAGCGTACATCCCTGTCGCTTCTAACGAGTCCCAAGAGACACCGGTTACCCTGCGTTTCCTTCCCTGAATTAACTTATCGAAGTAGGGAGTCCCGCATCCGGTGAACTGTCTCAACCGAGGAATGCCGTAGCTTCTCCTCTGGGCCTGGGGCTGCCTGCAGTGCCACAGAAGGAACAGGACTTGAAGTGCAGTAAAAACCCAAGGCGCCGTCCTCTAGGAGGCCCGGTGACTTCAGTCAGGAGGTCCTGGATAGAATGCGAAGACGAGGGCTCCTCTGAGGGCAGGTCCGATTAGGGCACCGCGTAAGACCTCCGCGCCACGTGGGACGTGCCAGAACGGTGTTCGCGAACGTGTGCGAGTGCGGAGGAAACTAAGCTGCTAAGATGGAGAGGGCAGTGCGTTTCCCTACGCTCGGCCTGCACACAGGGGGCTCTGAAGGGCTACGGGCCTGGATGTTGCTTAGCAGACCCAGGTGCACCTGGGGGTACTCAGTGTTCCTGCCGGGAGCAGGGTGCCCCGGCTAGCCTCCCAGGTGTCCAGAAAGCTGTGCTGCCATTAAAGGCATGCAGAGCAGAGGCCACCGCCTCCTGGAAGCTGCAGCACGCCTCTG
Organism: Grampus griseus; assembly: GCF_964374135.1. Lineage (NCBI taxonomy): Eukaryota > Metazoa > Chordata > Mammalia > Artiodactyla > Delphinidae > Grampus > Grampus griseus. The sequence goes on from NW_028133053.1 coordinate 68,474, forward strand.
CTTCTGCACGGCGAATCAGGGCCTTACTTCCAGGCATGTGTTCATGCTGGGTGTGCCGGTAGCGACACAGCGTGCTAAGATGCTGACTTTCTCCTCGAGCAGTGTGACTTCAGGTACGGGGCGGGCCTCGCAGTGTTCCAAGCACAGTGTTCTCTCATGGCAGCTCACACAAGAGCCATGCCTGAGTCTTCCTGGGCACTTCGAACTCACCAGCTATGTTGTCCCGAGGGCGTTCGAGGGCTCTGGAGATGTAGCACTCCTCGAGGAACGCGCAGTGTGTTGCTGCCCAGCACTCGGCAGGCACAGAGGTCCTCCAGGGATCAACCAATGGACCTCAACGTTGCTCCGCCAGCCCACAGGTGTCTGGAGGCACTCAGTGACCTCGGAGGGAAAACGATGCACACCCGTGGGGCCTAGGAGTCCCTGGACGCGTACTTCCTTTAAAATATAGCACATAAGCGACTGAGAACTTGTGGAAACAGCTGCATGCCTCCCTTTCTGCACGGCTACTCAGGGCCTAACCTGGAGGCGAGTTCTCACTTCGAGGTTCCCTTTCGCTCTAGAGCATGTCATGCGGACCGCCGCCGCGCCCACGGAAGCCCCTTGTTTAGAGAGAGCAAACTCATAATTTTCCCCGAAGCATTCTTCCAGGGCTCACTGGCCTGTCGGGAGCCGGGAATGTCAGGTAGCTTCAAGGCAGGCATGAGTGCCGCCCTCAAAATGGAAAAGCAGGGCTAGTTGCAGCAGGCCCCCGTTTTCATGGGCACACTCAGCGTACATCCCTTTGGCTTCTAACGAGTCCCAAGAGACACCGGTTACCCTGCGTTTCCTTCCCTGAATTAACTTATCGAAGTAGGGAGTCCCGCATCTGGCAAACTGTCTCAACCGAGGAATGCCGAAGCTGCTCCTCTGGACCTGGGGCTGCCTGCAGTGCCGCAGAAGGAACAGGACTTGAAGTGCAGTAAGAACCCAAGCCGCCGTCCTCTAGGAGGCCCGGTGACTTCAGTCAGGCGGTCCTGGATGGAACGCGAAGACGAGGGCTCCTCTGAGGGCAGCTCCGATTAGGGCACCGCGTAAGATCTCCGCGCCACGTGGGACGTGAGAGAACGGTGTCGCGAACGTGTGCGAGTGTGGAGGAAACTAAGCTGCTCTGATGGAGAGGGCAGTGCGTTTCCCTACGCTTGGCCTGCGCACAGGGGGCTCTGAAGTGTTACGGGCCTGGATGTTGCTTAGCAGACCCAGGTGCACCTGGGGGTACTCAGTGTTCTGCTGGGAGCAGGGTGCCCCGGCTAGCCTCCCAGTTGTCCAGAAAGCTGTGCTGCTGTTAAAGGCATGCAGAGCAGAGGCCACCGCCTCCTGGAAGCTGCAGCACACCTCCGCTTCAGCACGGTGAATCAGGGCCTTCCTTCCAGGCATGGGTTCATGCTGGGTGTGCCGGTAGCGACACAGCGTGCTAAGATGCTGACTTTCTCCATGAGCAGAGTGACTTCAGGTACGAAGGCGGGCCTCAAAGTGTTCCAAGCGCAGTGTTCTCTCATGGCAACTCACACAAGGGCCATGACAGAGTCTTCCTGGGCACTTCGCACTCACCAGCCATGTTGTCCCGAGGGCATTCGAGGGCTCTGGAGATGTAGCGCTCCTCAAGGAACGTGCAGTGTGTTGCTGCCCAGCAGTCGGCAGGCACAGAGGTCCTCCGGGGGATCAACCAATGGACCTCGACATTGCTCCGCCGGCCCACAGGTGTCTGGAGGCACTCAGTGACCTCGGAGGGAAAACGATGCACACCCGTGGGGCCTAGGAGCCCCGGACACGTACTTCCTTTAAAATAAAGGACATAAGCGACTGAGAACTTGTGGAAACAGCTGCATGCCTCCCTTTCTGCACGGCTACTCAGGGCCTAACCTGGAGGCGAGTTCTCACGTCGCGGTTCCCTTTCGCTGTAGAGCCTGTCATGCGGACCGCCGCCGTGGCCACGGAAGCCCCTGGTTTAGAGAGAGCAAACTCATAATTTTCCCCGAAGCATTCTTCCAGGGCTCACTGGCCTGTCGGGAGCCGGGAATGTCAGGTAGCTTCAAGGCAGGCAGGAATGCCGCCCTCAAAATGGGAAAGCAGGGCTAGTTCCAGCAGGCCCCCGTTTTCATGGGCACACTCAGCGTACATACCTGTGGCTTCTAAGGAGTCCCAAGAGACACTGGTTACCCTGCGTTTCCTTCCCTGAATCAACTTATCGAAGTAGGGAGTCCCGCATCCGGCGAACTGTCTCAACCGAGGAACGCCGTAGCTGCTCCTCTGGGCCTGGGGCTGCCTGCAGTGCCGCAGAAGGAACAGGACTTGAAGTGCAGTAAGAACCCAAGCTGCCGTCCTCTAGGAGGCCCGGTGACTTCAGTCAGGAGGTCCTGGATGGAACGCGAAGACGAGGGCTCCTCTGAGTGCAGCTCCGACTAGGGCACCGCGTAAGACCTCCGCGCGACATGGGACGTGCCAGAACGGCGTTCGAGAACGTGTGCGAGTGCCGAGGAAACTAAGCTGCTCCGAAGGAGAGGCCAGTGCGTTTCCCTATGCTCGGCCTGCACACAGGGGGCTCTGAAGGGCTACGGGCTTGGATGTTGCTTAGCAGACCCAGGTGCACCTGGGGGTACTCAGTGTTCCTGCCGGGAGCAGGGTGCCCCGGCTAGCCTCCCAGGTGTCCAGAAAGCTGTGCTGCCATTAAAGGCATGCAGAGCAGAGGCCACCGCCTCGTGGAAGCTGCAGCACGCCTCCGCTTCTGCACGGCGAATCAGGGCCTTACTTCCAGGCATGTGTTCATGCTGGGTGTGCCGGTAGCGACACAGCGTGCTAAGATGCTGACTTTCTCCTCGAGCAGAGTGACTTCAGGTACGGGGCGGGCCTCGCAGTGTTCCAAGCACAGTGTTCTCTCATGGCAGCTCACACAAGAGCCATGCCTGAGTCTTCCTGGGCACTTCGAACTCACCAGCTATGTTGTCCCGAGGGCGTTCGAGGGCTCTGGAGATGTAGCACTCCTCGAGGAACGCGCAGTGTGTTGCTGCCCAGCACTCGGCAGGCACAGAGGTCCTCCAGGGATCAACCAATGGACCTCAACGTTGCTCCGCCAGCCCACAGGTGTCTGGAGGCACTCAGTGACCTCGGAGGGAAAACGATGCACACCCGTGGGGCCTAGGAGTCCCTGGACGCGTACTTCCTTTAAAATATAGCACATAAGCGACTGAGAACTTGTGGAAACAGCTGCATGCCTCCCTTTCTGCACGGCTACTCAGGGCCTAACCTGGAGGCGAGTTCTCACTTCGAGGTTCCCTTTCGCTCTAGAGCCTGTCATGCGGACCACCGCCGCGCCCACAGAAGCCCCTTGTTTAGAGAGAGCAAACTCATAATTTTCCCCGAAGCATTCTTCCAGGGCTCACTGGCCTGTCGGGAGCCGGGAATGTCAGGTAGCTTCAAGGCAGGCATGAGTGCCGCCCTCAAAATGGAAAAGCAGGGCTAGTTGCAGCAGGCCCCCGTTTTCATGGGCACACTCAGCGTACATCCCTTTGGCTTCTAACGAGTCCCAAGAGACACCGGTTACCCTGCGTTTCCTTCCCTGAATTAACTTATCGAAGTAGGGAGTCCCGCATCTGGCAAACTGTCTCAACCGAGGAATGCCGAAGCTGCTCCTCTGGACCTGGGGCTGCCTGCAGTGCCGCAGAAGGAACAGGACTTGAAGTGCAGTAAGAACCCAAGCCGCCGTCCTCTAGGAGGCCCGGTGACTTCAGTCAGGCGGTCCTGGATGGAACGCGAAGACGAGGGCTCCTCTGAGGGCAGCTCCGATTAGGGCACCGCGTAAGATCTCCGCGCCACGTGGGACGTGAGAGAACGGTGTCGCGAACGTGTGCGAGTGTGGAGGAAACTAAGCTGCTCCGATGGAGAGGGCAGTGCGTTTCCCTACGCTTGGCCTGCGCACAGGGGGCTCTGAAGTGTTACGGGCCTGGATGTTGCTTAGCAGACCCAGGTGCACCTGGGGGTACTCAGTGTTCTGCTGGGAGCAGGGTGCCCCGGCTAGCCTCCCAGTTGTCCAGAAAGCTGTGCTGCTGTTAAAGGCATGCAGAGCAGAGGCCACCGCCTCCTGGAAGCTGCAGCACACCTCCGCTTCAGCACGGTGAATCAGGGCCTTCCTTCCAGGCATGGGTTCATGCTGGGTGTGCCGGTAGCGACACAGCGTGCTAAGATGCTGACTTTCTCCATGAGCAGAGTGACTTCAGGTACGAGGGCGGGCCTCAAAGTGTTCCAAGCGCAGTGTTCTCTCATGGCAACTCACACAAGGGCCATGACAGAGTCTTCCTGGGCACTTCGCACTCACCAGCCATGTTGTCCCGAGGGCATTCGAGGGCTCTGGAGATGTAGCGCTCCTCAAGGAACGCGCAGTGTGTTGCTGCCCAGCACTCGGCAGGCACAGAGGTCCTCCGGGGTATCAACCAATGGACCTCGACGTTGCTCCGCCGGCCCACAGGTGTCTGGAGGCACTCAGTGACCTCGGATGGAAAACGATGCACACCCGTGGGGCCTAGGAGTCCCCTGACGCGTACTTCCTTTAAAATCAAGCACATAAGCGACTGAGAAGTTGTGGAAACAGCTGCATGCCTCCCTTTCTGCACGGCTACTCAGGGCCTAACGTGGAGGCGAGTTCTCACTTCGAGGTTCCCTTTCGCTCTAGAGCCTGTCATGCGGACCGCTGCCGCGCCCACGGAAGCCCCTGGTTTAGAGAGAGCAAACTCATAATTTTCCCCGAAGCATTCTTCCAGGGCTCACTGGCCTGTCGGGAGCCGGGAATGTCAGGTAGCTTCAAGGCAGGCATGAACGCCGCCCTCAAAATGAAAAAGCAGGGCTAGTTCCAGCAGGCCCCCGTTTTCATGGGCACACTCATCGTACATCCCTGTGGCTTCTAACGAGTCCCAAGAGACACCGGTTACCCTGCGTTTCCTTCCCTGAATTAACTTATCGAAGTAGGGAGTCCCGCATCCGGCGAACTGTCTCAACCGAGGAACGCCGTAGCTGCTCCCCTGGGCCTGGGGCTGCCTGCTGTGCCGCAGAAGGAACAGGACTTAAAGTGCAGTAAGAACCCAAGCCGCCATCCTCTAGGAGGCACGGTGACTTCAGTCAGGAGGTCCTGGATGAAATGCGAAGACGAGGGCTCCTCTGAGGGCAGGTCCGATTAGGGCACTGCATAAGACCTCCGCGCCACGTGGGACGTGCCAGAACGGTGTTCGCGAACGTGTGCGAGTGCCGAGGAAACTAAGCTGCTCCGAAGGAGAGGGCAGTGCGTTTCCCTACGCTCGGCCTGCACACAGGGGGCTCTGAAGGGCTACGGGCCTGGATGTTGCTTAGCAGACCCAGGTGCACCTGGGGGTACTCAGTGTTCCTGCTGGGAGCAGGGTGCCCTGGCTAGCCTCCCAGGTGTCCAGAAAGCTGTGCTGCCGTTAAAGGCATGCAGAGCAGAGGCCACCGCCTCCTGGAAGCTGCAGCACGCCTCCGCTTCTGCATGGCGAATCAGGGCCTTATTTCCAGTCATGGGTTCATGCTGGGTGTGCCGGTAGCGACACAGCGTGCTAAGATGCTGACTTTCTCCTCGAGCAGAGTGACTTCAGGTACGAGGGCGGGCCTCGCAGTGTTCCAAGCACAGTGTTCTCTCATGGCAGCTCACACAAGGGCCATGACTGAGTCTTCCTGGGTACTTCGCACTCACCAGCCATGTTGTCCCGAGGGCGTTCGAGGGCTCTGGATATGTACCGCTCCGCAAGGAACGCGCAGTGTGTTGCTGCCCAGCACTCGGCAGGCACAGAGGTCCTCCGGGGCATCAACCAATGGACCTCGACATTGCTCCGCCGGCCCACAGGTGTCTGGAGGCACTCAGTGACCTCGGAGGGAAAACGATGCACACCCGTGGGGCCTAGGAGTCCCCGGACGCGTACTTCCTTTAAAATAAAGCACATAAGCGACTGAGAAGTTGTGGAAACAGCTGCATGCCTCCCTTTCTGCAAGGCTACTCAGGGCCTAACCTGGAGGCGAGTTCTCACTTCGAGGTTCCCTTTCGCTCTAGAGCCTGTCATGCGGACCGAGCTGCGGCCACGGAAGCCCCTGCTTTAGAGAGAGCAAACTCATAATTTTACCTGAAGCATTCTTCCAGGGCTCACTGGCCTGTCGGGAGCCGGGAATGTCAGGTAGCTTCAAGGCAGGCATGAATGCCGCCCTCAAAATGGGGAAGCAGGGCTAGTTCCAGCAGGCCCCCGTTTTCATGGACACACTCAGCGTACATCCCTGTGGCTTATAAGGACTCCCAAGAGACACCGGTTACCCTGCGTTTCCCTCCCTGAATCAACTTATCGAAGTTGGGAGTCCCGCATCCGGCTAACTGTCTCAACCGAGGAACGCCGTAGCTGCTCCCCTGGGCCTGGGGCTGCCTGCAGTGCCGCAGAAGGAACAGGACTTAAAGTGCAGTAAGAACCCAAGCCGCCGTCCTCTAGGAGGCACGGTGACTTCAGTCAGGAGGTCCTGGATGAAACGCGAAGACGAGGGCTCCTCTGAGGGCAGGTCCGATTAGGGCACCGCGTAAGACCTCCGCGCCACGTGGGACGTGCCAGAACGGTGTTCGCGAACGTGTGCGAGTGCCGAGGAAACTAAGCTGCTCCGAAGGAGAGGGCAGTGCGTTTCCCTACGCTCGGCCTGCACACAGGGGGCTCTGAAGGGCTACGGGCCTGGATGTTGCTTAGCAGACCCAGGTGCACCTGGGGGTACTCAGTGTTCCTGCTGGGAGCAGGGTGCCCCGGCTAGCCTCCCAGGTGTCCAGAAAGCTGTGCTGCCGTTAAAGGCATGCAGAGCAGAGGCCACCGCCTCCTGGAAGCTGCAGCACGCCTCCGCTTCTGCATGGTGAATCAGGGCCTTATTTCCAGGCATGGGTTCATGCTGGGTGTGCCGGTAGCGACACAGCGTGCTAAGATGCTGACTTTCTCCTCGAGCAGAGTGACTTCAGGTACGAGGGCGGGCCTCGCAGTGTTCCAAGCACAGTGTTCTCTCATGGCAACTCACACAAGGGCCATGACTGAGTCTTCCTGGGCACTTCGCACTCACCAGCCATGTTGTCCCGAGGGCGTTCGAGGGCTCTGGATATGTAGCGCTCCTCAAGGAATGCGCAGTGTGTTGCTGCCCAGCACTCGGCAGGCACAGAGGTCCTCCGGGGCATCAACCAATGGACCTCGACATTGCTCCGCCGGCCCACAGGTGTCTGGAGGCACTCAGTGACCTCGGAGGGAGAACGATGCACACCCGTGGGGCCTAGGAGTGCCCAGACGCGTACTTCCTTTAAAATAAAGGACATAAGCGACTGAGAACTCGTGGAAACAGCTGCATGCCTCCCTTTCTGCACGGCTACTCAGGGCCTATCCTGGAGGCGAGTTCTCACGTCACGGTTCCCTTTCGCTCTAGAGCCTGTCATGCGGACCGCCGCCGTGGCCACGGAAGACCCTGGTTTAGAGAGAGCAAACTCATAATTTTCCCCGAAGCATTCTTCCAGGGCTCACTGGCCTGTCGGGACTGGGAATGTCAGGTAGCTTCAAGGCAGGCATGAATGCCACCCTCAAAATGGGAAAGCAGGGCTTGTTCCAGCAGGCCCCCGTTATCATGGGCACACTGAGCGTACATCCCTGTGGCTTCTAACGAGTCCCAAGAGACACCGGTTACCCTGCGTTTCCTTCCCTGAATCAACTTATCGAAGTAGGGAGTCCCGCATCCGGCGAACTGTCTCAACCGAGGAACGCCGTAGCTGCTCCTCTGGGCCTGGGGAAGCCTGCAGTGCCGCAGAAGGAACAGGACTTAAAGTGCAGTAAGAACCCAAGCCGCCGTCCTCTAGGAGGCACGGTGACTTCAGTCAGGAGGTCCTGGATGGAACGCGAAGTCAAGGGCTCCTCTGACGGCACCTCCGACTAGGGCACCGCGTAAGACCTCCTCGCCACGTGGGACGTGCCAGAACGGCGTTCGCGAATGTGTGCGAGTGCCGAGGAAACTACGCTGCTCCGAAGGAGAGGGCAGTGCATTTCCCTACGCTCGGCCTGCACACAGGGGGCTCTGAAGGGCTACGGGCCTGGATGTTGCTTAGCAGACCCAGGTGCACCTGGGGGTACTCAGTGTTCCTGCTGGGAGCAGGGTGACCCGGCTAGCCTCCCAGGTGTCCAGAAAGCTGTGCTGCCGTTAAAGGCATGCAGAGCAGAGGCCACCGCCTCCTGGAAGCTGCAGCACGCCTCCGCTTCTGAACGGCGAATCAGGGCCTTACATCCAGGCATGGGTTCATGCTGGGTGTGCCGGTAGCGACACAGCGTGATAAGATGCTGACTTTCTCCTCGAGCAGAGTGACTTCAGGTACGAGGGCGGGCCTCGCAGTGTTCCAAGCACAGTGTTCTCTCATGGCAGCTCACACAAGGGCCATGACAGAGTCTTCCTGGGTACTTCGCACTCACCAGCCATGTTGTCCCGAGGGTGTTCGAGGGCTCTGGAGCTGTAGCGCTCCTCAAGGAACGCGCAGTGTGTTGCTGCCCAGCACTTGGCAGGCACAGAGGTCCTCCGGGGGATCAACCAATGGACCTCGACGTTGCTCCGCCGGCCCACAGGTGTCTGGAGGCACTCAGTGACCTCGGAGGGAAAACGATGCACACCCGTGGGGCCTAGGAGTCCCCGGACGCGTACTTCCTTTAAAATTAAGCACATAAGCGACTGAGAAGTTGTGGAAACAGCTGCATGCCTCCCTTTCTGCACGGCTACTCAGGGCCTAAACTGGAGGCGAGTTCTCACTTCGAGGTTCCCTTTCGCTCTATAGCCTGTCATGCGGACCGCTGCCGTGCCCACGGAAGCCCCTGGTTTAGAGAGAGCAAACTCATAATTTTCCCCGAGGCATTCTTCCAGGGCTCACTGGCCTGTCGGGAGCCGGGAATGTCAGGTAGCTTCAAGGCAGGCATGAATGCCGCCCTCAAAATGGAAAAGCAGGGTTAGTTCCAGCAGGCCCCCGTTTTCATGGGCACACTCAGCGTACATCCCTGTGGCTTCTAACGAGTCCCAAGAGACACCGGTTACCCTGCGTTTCCTTCCCTGAATCAACTTATCGAAGTAGGGAGTCCCGCATCCGGCGAACTGTCTCAACCGAGGAACGCCGTAGATGCTCCCCTGGGCCTGGGGCTGCCTGCAGTGCCGCAGAAGGAACAGGACTTAAAGTGCAGTAAGAACCCAAGCCGCCGTCCTCTAGGAGGCACGGTGACTTCAGTCAGGAGGTCCTGGATGAAACGCGAAGACGAGAGCTCCTCTGAGGGCAGGTCCGATTAGGGCACCGCGTAAGACCTCCGTGCCACGTGGGACGTGCCAGAACGGTGTTCGCGAACGTGTGCGAGTGCCGAGGAAACTAAGCTGCTCCGAAGGAGACGGCAGTGCATTTCCCTACGCTCGGCCTGCACACAGGGGGCTCTGAAGGGCTACGGGCCTGGATGTTGCTTAGCAGACCCAGGTGCACCTGTGGGTACTCAGTGTTCCTGCTGGGAGCAGGGGGCCCCGGCTAGCCTCCCAGGTGTCCAGAAAGCTGTGCTGCCGTTAAAGGCATGCAGAGCAGAGGCCACCGCCTCCTGGAAGCTGCAGCACGCCTCCGCTTCTGCACGGCGAATCAGGGCCTTACTTCCAGGCATGGGTTCATGCTGGGTGTGCCGGTAGCGACACAGCGTGCTAAGATGCTGACTTTCTCCACGAGCAGGGTGACTTCAGGTACAAGGGCGGGCCTCGCAGTGTTCCAAGCGCAGTGTTCTCTCATGGCAACTCACACAAGGGCCATGAGAGAGTCTTCCTGGACACTTCGCACTCACCAGCCATGTTGTCCCGAGGCCGTTTGAGGGCTCTGGATATGTAGCGCTCCTCAAGGAACACGCAGTGTGTTGCTGCCCAGCACTCGGCAGGCACAGAGGTCCTCCGGGGGATCACCCAATGGACCTCGACGTTGCCCCGCCGGCCCACAGGTGTCTGGAGGCACTCAGTGACCTCGGAGGGAAAACGATGCACACCCGTGGGGCCTAGGAGTCCCCGGACGCGTACTTCCTTTAAAATAAAGCATATAAGCGACTGAGAAGTTGTGGAAACAGCTGCATGCCTCCCTTTCTGCACGGCTACTCAGGGCCTAACCTGGAGGCGAGTTCTCACTTCGAGGTTCCCTTTCGCTCTAGAGCCTGTCATGCGGACTGAGCTGCGGCCACAGAAGCCCCTGGTTTAGAGAGAGCAAACTCATAATTTTACCCGAAGCATTCTTCCAGGGCTCACTGGCCTGTCGGGAGCCGGGAATGTCAGGTAGCTTCAAGGCAGGCATGAATGCCGCCCTCAAAATGGAAAAGCAGGGCTAGTTCCAGCAGGCCCCCGTTTTCATGGGCACACTAAGCGTACAACCCTATGGCTTCTAACGAGTCCCAAGAGACACCGGTTACCGTGCGTTTCCTTCCCTGAATTAACATATCGAAGTAGGGAGTCCCGCATCTGGCGAACTGTCTCAACCGAGGAACGCCGTAGCTGCTCCTCTGGGCCTGGGGCTGCCTGCAGTGCCGCAGAAGGAACAGGACTTGAAGTGCAGTAAGAACCCAAGCCGCCGTCCTCTAGGACGCCCGGTGACTTCAGTCAGGCGGTCGTGGATGGAACGCGAAGACGAGGGCTCCTCTGAGGGCAGCTCCGTTTAGGGCACCGCGTAAGAACTCCGCGCGACGTGGGACGTGCCCGAACGGCGTTCGCGAACGTGTGCAAGTGCCGAGGAAACTACGCTGCTCCGAAGGAGATGGCAGTGCCTTTCCCTACGCTCGGCCTGCACACAGGGGGCTCTGAAGGGCTACGGGCCTGGATGTTGCTTAGCAGACCCAGGTGCACCTGGGGGTACTCAGTGTTCCTGCTGGGAGCAGGGTGCCCCGGCTAGCCTCCCAGGTGTCCAGAAAGCTGTGCTGCCGTTAAAGGCATGCAGAGCAGAGGCCAGCGCCTCCTGGAAGATGCAGCACGCCTCCGCTTCTGCATGGCGAATCAGGGCCTTATTTCCAGGCATGGGTTCATGCTGGGTGTGCCGGTAGCGACACAGCGTGCTAAGATGCTGACTTTCTCCTCGAGCAGAGTGACTTCAGGTACGAGGGCGGGCCTCGCAGTGTTCCAAGCACAGTGTTCTCTCATGGCAGCTCACACAAGGGCCATGACTGAGTCTTCCTGGGCACTTCGCACTCACCAGCCATGTTGTCCCGAGGGCGTTCGAGGGCTCTGGATATGTAGCGCTCCTCAAGGAACGCGCAGTGTGTTGCTGCCCAGCACTCGGCAGGCACAGAGGTCCTCCGGGGGATCAACCAATGGACCTCGACGTTGCTCCGCCGGCCCACAGGTGTCTGGAGGCACTCAGTGACCTCGGAGGGAAAACGATGCACACCCGTGGGGCCTAGGAGTCCCCGGACGCGTACTTCCTTTAAAATAAAGGACATAAGCGACTGAGAACTCGTGGAAACAGCTGCATGCCTCCCTTTCTGCACGGCTACTCAGGGCCTAAGCTGGAGGCGAGTTCTCACGTCGAGGTTCCTTTTCGCTCTAGAGCCTGTCATGCGGACCGAGCTGCGGCCACGGAAGCCCCTGGTTTAGAGAGAGCAAACTCATAATTTTCCCCGAAGCATTCTTCCAGGGCTCACTGGCCTGTCGGGAGCCGGGAATGTCAGGTAGCTTCAAGGCAGCCATGAATGCCGCCCTCAAAATGGGAAAGCAGGGCTAGTTCCAGCAGGCCCCCATTTTCATGGGCACACTCAGCGTACATCCCTGTGGCTTCTAAGGAGTCCCAAGAGACACCTGTTACCCTGCGTTTCCTTCCCTGAATCAACTTATCGAAGTAGGGAGTCCCGCATCCGGCGAACTGTCTCAACCGAGGAACGCCGTAGCTGCTCCTCTGGGCCTGGGGCTGCCTGCAGTGCCTCAGAAGGAACAGGACTTAAAGTGCAGTAAGAACCCAAGCCGCCGTCCTCTAGGAGGCACGGTGACTTCAGTCAGGAGGTCCTGGATGGAACGCGAAGACGAGGGCTCCTCTGAGGGCAGCTCCGACTAGGGCACCGCGTAAGACCTCCGCGCCACGTGGGACGTGCCAGAACGGCGTTCGAGAACGTGTGCGAGTGCCGAGGAAACTAAGCTGCTCCGAAGGAGAGGCCAGTGCGTTTCCCTACGCTCGGCCGGCACACAGGGGGCTCTGAAGGGCTACGGGCCTGGATGTTGCTTAGCAGACCCAGGTGCATCTGGGGGTACGAAGTGTTCCTGCCGGGAGCAGGGTGCCCCGGCTAGCCTCCCAGGTGTCCATAAAGCTCTGCTGCCGTTAAAGGCATGCAGAGCAGAGGCCACCACCTCCTGGAAGCTGCAGCACGCCTCCGCTTCTGCACGGCGAATCAGGGCCTTACTTCCAGGCATGGGTTCATGCTGGGTGTGCCGGTAGCGACACAGCGTGCTAAGATGCTGACTTTCTCCTCGAGCAGAGTGACTTCAGGTACGAGGGCGGGCCTCGCAGTGTTCCAAGCACAGTGTTCTCTCATGGCAGCTCACACAAGGGCCATGACTGAGTCTTCCTGGGTACTTCGCACTCACCAGCCATGTTGTCCCGAGGGCGTTCGAGGGCTCTGGAGATGTAGCGCTCCTCAAGGAACGCGCAGTGTGTTGCTGCCCAGTACTCGGCAGGCACAGAGGTCCTCCGGGGTATCAACCAATGGACCTCGACGTTGCTCCGCCGGCCCACAGGTGTCTGGAAGCACTCAGTGACCTCGGAGGGAAAACGATGCACACCCGTGGGGCCTAGGAGTCCCCGGAGGCGTACTTCCTTTAAAATAAAGCACATAAGCGACTGAGAAGTTGTGGAAACAGCTGCATGCCTCCCTTTCTGCACGGCTACTCAGGGCCTAACGTGGAGGCGAGTTCTCACTTCGAGGTTCCCTTTCACTCTAGAGCCTGTCATGCGGACCGCTGCCGCGCCCACGGAAGCCCCTGGTTTAGAGAGAGCAAACTCATAATTTTCTCCGAAGCATTCTTCCAGGGCTCACTGGCCTGTCGGGAGCCGGGAATGTCAGGTAGCTTCAAGGCAGGCATGAATGCCGCCCTCAAAATGGAAAAGCAGGGCTAGTTCCAGCAGGCCCCCGTTTTCATGGGCACACTCAGCGTACAACCCTGTGGCTTCTAACGAGTCCCAAGAGACACCGGTTACCCTGCGTTTCCTTCCCTGAATTAACTTATCGAAGTAGGGAGTCCCGCATCTGGCGAACTGTCTCAACCGAGGAACGCCGTAGCTGCTCCTCTGGACCTGGGGCTACCTGCAGTGCCGCAGAAGGAACAGGACTTGAAGTGCAGTAAGAACCCAAGCCGCCGTCCTCTAGGAGGCCCGGTGACTTCAGTCAGGCGGTCCTGGATGGAACGCGAAGACGAGGGCTCCTCTGAGGGCAGCTCCGATTAGGGCACCGCGTAAGAACTCCGCGGGACGTGGGACGTGCCCGAACGGCGTTCGCGAACGTGTGCAAGTGTGGAGGAAACTACGCTGCTCCAAAGGAGAGGGCAGTGCGTTTCCCTACGCTCGGCCTGCACACAGGGGGCTCTGAAGGGCTACGGGCCTGGATGTTGCTTAGCAGACCCAGGTGCACCTGGGGGTACTCAGTGTTCCTGCTGGGAGCAGGGTGCCCCGGCTAGCCTCCCAGGTGTCCAGAAAGCTGTGCTGCCATTAAAGGCATGCAGAGCAGAGGCCACCGCCTCCTGGAAGCTGCAGCACGCCTCCGCTTCTGCACGGCGAATCAGGGCCTTACTTCCAGGCATGGGTTCATGCTGGGTGTGCCGGTAGCGACACAGCGTGCTAAGATGCTGACTTTCTCCTCGAGCAGAGTGACTTCAGATACGAGGGCGGGCCTCGCAGTGTTCCAAGCACAGTGTTCTCTCATGGCAGCTCACACAAGGGCCATGACTGAGTCTTCCTGGGCCCTTCGCACTCACCAGCCATGTTGTCCCGCGGGCGTTCGAAGGCTCTGGATATGTAGCGCTCCTCAAGGAACGCGCAGTGTGTTGCTGCCCAGCACGCGGCAGGCACAGAGGTCCTCCGGGGGATCAACCAATGGACCTCGACATTGCTCCGCCGGCCCACAGGTGTCTGGAGGTACTCAGTGACCTCGGAGGGAAAACGATGCACACCCGTGGGGCCTAGGAGTCCCCGGACGCGTACTTCCTTTAAAATAAAGGACATAAGCGACTGAGAACTCGTGGAAACAGCTGCATGCCTCCCTTTTCTGCACGGCTACTCAGGGCCTAAGATGGAGGCGAGTTCTCACGTCGAGGTTCCCTTTCGCTCTAGAGCCTGTCATGCGGACCGAGCTGCGGCCACGGAAGCCCCTGGTTTAGAGAGAGCAAACTCATAATTTTCCCCGAAGCATTCTTCCAGGGCTCACTGGCCTGTCGGGAGCCGGGAATGTCAGGTAGCTTCAAGGCAGGCATGAATGCCGCCCTCAAAATGGAAAAGCAGGGCTAGTTCCAGCAGGCCCCCGTTTTAATGGGCACACTCAGCGTACATCCCTGTCGCTTCTAACGAGTCCCAAGAGACACCGGTTACCCTGCGTTTCCTTCCCTGAATTAACTTATCGAAGTAGGGAGTCCCGCATCCGGTGAACTGTCTCAACCGAGGAATGCCGTATCTTCTCCTCTGGGCCTGGGGCTGCCTGCAGTGCCACAGAAGGAACGGGACTTGAAGTGCAGTAAAAACCCAAGGCGCCGTCCTCTAGGAGGCCCGGTGACTTCAGTCAGGAGGTCCTGGATGGAATGCGAAGACGAGGGCTCCTCTGAGGGCAGGTCCGATTAGGGCACCGCGTAAGACCTCCGCGCCACGTGGGACGTGCCAGAACGGTGTTCGCGAACGTGTGCGAGTGCGGAGGAAACTAAGCTGCTCCGATGGAGAGGGCAGTGCGTTTCCCTACGCTCGGCCTGCACACAGGGGGCTCTGAAGGGTTACGGGCCTGGATGTTGCTTAGCAGACCCAGGTGCACCTGGGGATACTCAGTGTTCCTGCTGGGAGCAGGGTGCCCCGGCTAGCCTCCCAGGTGTCCAGAAAGCTGTGCTGCCGTAAAAGGCAAGCAGAGCAGAGGCCACCACCTCCTGGAAGCTGCAGCACACCTCCGCTTCTGCACAGCAAATCAGGGCCTTCCTTCCAGGCATGGGTTCATGCTGGGTGTGCCGGTAGCGACACAGCGTGCTAAGATGCTTACTTTCTCCACGAGCAGGGTGACTTCAGGTACAAGGGCGGGCCTCGCAGTGTTCCAAGCGCAGTGTTCTCTCATGGCAACTCACACAAGGGCCATGAGAGAGTCTTCCTGGACACTTCGCACTCACCAGCCATGTTGTCCCGAGGGCGTTTGAGGGCTCTGGATATGTAGCGCTCCTCAAGGAACGTGCAGTGTGTTGCTGCCCAGCACTCGGCAGGCACAGAGGTCCTCCGGGGGATCAACCAATGGACCTCGACGTTGCTCCGCCGGCCCACAGGTGTCTGGAGGCACTCAGTGACCTCGTAGGGAAAACGATGCACACCCATGGGGCCTAGGAGACCCGGACGCGTACTTCCTTTAAAATAAAGGACATAAGCGACTGAGAATTTGTGGAAACAGCTGCATGCCTCCCTTTCTGCACGGCTACTCAGGGCCTAACCTGGAGGCGAGTTCTCACGTCGCGGTTCCCTTTCGCTGTAGAGCCTGTCATGCGGACCGCCGCCGCGGCCACGGAAGCCCCTGGTTTAGAGAGAGCAAACTCATAATTTTCCCCGAAGCATTCTTCCAGGGCTCACTGGCCTGTCGGGAGCTGGGAATGTCAGGTAGCTTCAAGGCAGGCATGAATGCCGCCCTCAAAATGGGAAAGCAGGACTTGTTCCAGCAGGCCCCCGTTTTCATGGGCACACTCAGCGTACATCCCTGTGGCTTCTAAGGAGTCCCAAGAGACACCGGTTACACTGCGTTTCCTTCCCTGAATCAACTTATCAAAGTAGGGAGTCCCGCATCCGGCGAACTGTCTCAACCGAGGAACGCCGTAGCTGCTCCTCTGGGCCTGGGGCTGCCTGCAGTGCCGCAGAAGGAACAGGACTTGAAGTGCAGTAAGAACCCAAGCCGCCGTCCTCTAGGACGCCCGGTGACTTCAGTCAGGTGGTCCTCGATGGAACGCGAAGACGAGAGCTCCTCTGAGGGCAGGTCCGGTTAGGGCACCGTGTAAGACCTCCGCGCCACGTGGGACGTGCCAGAACGGTGTTCGCGAACGTGTGCGAGTGCGGAGGAAACTAAGCTGCTGCAATGGAGAGGGCAGTGCATTTCCCTACGCTCGGCCTGCACACAGGGGGCTCTGAAGGGTTACGGGCCTGGATGTTGCTTAGCAGACCCAGGTGCACCTGGGGGTACTCAGTGTTCCTGCTGGGAGCAGGGTGCCCCGGCTAGCCTCCCAGGTGTCCAGAAAGCTGTGCTGCCGTTAAAGGCATGCAGAGCAGAGGCCACCGCCTCCTGGAAGCTGCAGCAGATCTCCGCTTCTGCACTGCGAATCAGGGCCTTCCTTCCAGGCATGGGTTCATGCTGGGTGTGCCGGTAGCGACACAGCGTGCTAAGATGCTGACTTTCTCCACGAGCAGAGTGACTTCAGGTACGAGGGCGGGCCTCGCAGTGTTCCAAGTGCAGTGTTCTCTCATGGCAACTCACACAAGGGCCATGACTGAGTCTTCCTGGGTACTTCGCACTCACCAGCCATGTTGTCCCGAGGGCGTTCGAGGGCTCTGGATATGTAGCGCTCCTCAAGGAACGCGCAGTGTGTTGCTGCCCAGCACTCGGCAGGCACAGAGGTCCTCTGGGGGATCAACCAATGGACCTCGACGATGCTCCGCCGGCCCACAGGTGTCTGGAGGCACTCAGTGACCTCGGAGGGAAAACGATGCACACCCGTGGGGCCTAGGAGTCCCCCGACGCATACTTCCTTTAAAATAAAGCACATAAGGGACTGAGAACTTGTGGAAACAGCTACATGCCTCCCTTTCTGCACGGCTACTCAGGGCCTAACCTGGAGGTGAGTTCTCACGTCGCGGTTCCATTTCTCTCTAGAGCCTGTCATGCGGACCGCCGCCGCGGCCACAGAAGCCCCTGGTTTAGAGAGAGCAAACTCATAATTTTACCCGACGCATTCTTCCAGGGCTCACTGGCCTGTCGGGAGCCGGAAATGTCAGGTAGCTTCAACGCAGGCTTGAATGCCGCCCTCAAAATGGAAAAGCTGGGCTAGTTCCAATAGGCCCCCGTTTTCAAGGGCACACTCAGCGTACATCCCTGTGGCTTCTAACGAGTCCCAAGAGACACCGGTTACCCTGCGTTTCCTTCCCTGAATTAACTTATCGAAGTAGGGAGTCCCGCATCCGGCGAACTGTCTCAACCGAGGAACGCCGTAGCTGCTCCTCTGGGCCTGGGGCTGCCTGCAGTGCCGCAGAAGGAACAGGACTTGAAGTGCAGTAAGAACCCAAGCCGCCGTCCTCTAGGAGGCCCGGTGACTTCAGTCAGGAGGTCCTGGATGGAACGCGAAGACGAGGGCTCCTCTGAGGGCAGCTCCGATTAGGGCACCGTGTAAGACCTCTGTGCCACGTGGGACGTTCCAGAACGGTGTTCGCGAACGTGTGCGAGTGCGGAGGAAACTAAGCTGCTCCGATGGAGAGAGCAGTGCGTTTCCCTACGCTCGGCCTGCACACAGTGGTCTCTGAAGGGTTACGGGCCTGGATGTTGCTTAGCAGACCCAGGTGCACCAGGGGGTACTCAGTGTTCCTGCTGGGAGCAGGGTGCCCCGGTTAGCCTCCCAGGTGTCCAGAAAGATGTGCTGCCGTTAAAGGCATGCAGAGCAGAGGCCACCGCCTCCTGGAAGCTGCAGCACGCCTCTGCTTCTGCACGGCAAATCAGGGCCTTACTTCCAGGCATGGGTTCATGCTGGGTGTGCCGGTAGCGACACAGCGTGCTAAGATGCTGACTTTCTCCTCGAGCAGAGTGACTTCAGGTACGAGGGCGGGCCTCGCAGTGTTCCAAGCACAGTGTTCTCTCATGGCAGCTCACACAAGGGCCATGCCTGAGTCTTCCTGGGTACTTCGCACTCACCAGCCATGTTGTCCCGAGGGCGTTCGAGGGCTCTGGATATGTAGCGCTCCTCAAGGAACGCGCAGTGTGTTGCTGCCCAGCACTCGGCAGGCACAGAGGTCCTCTGGGGGATCAACCAATGGACCTCAACGTTGCTCCGCCGGCCCACAGGTGTCTGGAGGCACTCAGTGACCTCGGAGGGAAAACGATGCACACCCGTGGGGCCTAGGAGTCCCCGGACGAGTACTTCCTTTAAAATAAAGCACATAAGCGACTGAGAACTTGTGGAAACAGCTGCATGCCTCCCTTTCTGCACGGCTACTCAGTGCCTAACCTGGAGGCGAGTTCTCACGTCGCGGTTCCCTTTCTCTCTAGAGCCTGTCATGCGGACCGCCGCTGCGGCCACAGAAGCCCCTGGTTTAGAGAGAGCAAACTCATAATTTTCCCCGAAGCATTCTTCCAGGGCTCACTGGCCTGTCGGGACCCGGGAATGTCAGGTAGCTTCAAGGCAGGCATGAATGCCACCCTCAAAATGGAAAAGCAGGGCTAGTTCCAGCAGGCCCCCGTTTTCATGGGCACACTAAGCGTACAACCCTATGGCTTCTAACGAGTCCCAAGAGACACCGGTTACCCTGCGTTTCCTTCCCTGAATTAACATATCGAAGTAGGGAGTCCCGCATCCGGCGAACTGTCTCAACCGAGGAACGCCGTAGCTGCTCCTCTGGGCCTGGGGCTGCCTGCAGTGCCGCAGAAGGAACAGGACTTGAAGTGCAGTAAGAACCCAAGCTGCCGTCCTCTAGAACGCCCGGTGACTTCAGTCAGGAGGTCCTGGATGGAAGGCGAAGACGACGGCTCCTCTGAGGGCAGCTGCGATTAGGGCACCGCGTAAAACCTCTGCGCCACGTGGGACGTGCCAGAACGGTGTTCGCGAACGTGTGCGAGTGCGGAGGAAACTAAGCTGCTCCGATGGAGAGGGCAGTGCGTTTCCCTACGCTCGGCCTGCACACAGGGGTCTCTGAAGGGCTACGGGCCTGGATGTTGCTTAGCAGACCCAGGTGCACCTGGGGGTACTCAGTGTTCCTGCTGGGAGCAGGGGGCCCCGGCTAGCCTCCCAGGTGTCCAGAAAGCTGTGCTGCCATTAAAGGCATGCAGAGCAGAGGCCACCGCCTCCTGGAAGCTGCAGCATGCCTCCGCTTCTGCACGGCGAATCAGGGCCTTACTTCCAGGCATGGGTTCATGCTGGGTGTGCCGGTAGCGACACAGCGTGCTAAGATGCTGACTTTCTCCTCGAGCAGAGTGACTTCAGGTACGAGGGCAGGCCTCGCAGTGTTCCAAGCACAGTGTTCTCTCATGGCAGCTCACACAAGGGCCATGACTGAGTCTTCCTGGGCACTTCGCACTCACCAGCCATGTTTTCCAGAGGGCGTTCGAGGGCTCTGGATATGTAGCGCTCCTCAAGGAACGCGCAGTGTGTTGCTGCCCAGCACTCGGCAGGCACAGAGGTCCTCCGGGGGATCAACCAATGGACCTCGACATTGCTCCGCCGGCCCACAGGTGTCTGGAGGCACTCAGTGACCTCGGAGGGAAAACGATGCACACCCGTGGGGCCTAGGAGTCCCCGGACGCGTACTTCCTTTAAAATAAAGGACATAAGCGACTGAGAACTCGTGGAAACAGCTGCATGCCTCCCTTTCTGCACGGCTACTCAGGGCCTAAGCTGGAGGCGAGTTCTCACGTCGAGGTTCCCTTTCGCTCTAGAGCCTGTCATGCGGACCGAGCTGCGGCCACGGAAGCCCCTGGTTTTGAGAGAGCAAACTCATAATTTTACCCGAAGCATTCTTCCAGGGCTCACTGGCCTGTCGGGAGCTGGGAATGTCAGGTAGCTTCAAGGCAGGCATGAATGCCGCCCTCAAAATGGGAAAGCAGGGCTTGTTCCAGCAGGCCCCCATTTTCATGGGCACACTCAGCGTACATCCCTATGGCTTCTAACGAGTCCCAAGAGACACCGGTTACACTGCGTTTCCTTCCCTGAATCAACTTATCGAAGTAGGGAGTCCCGCATCCGGCGAACTGTCTCAACCGAGGAACGCCGTAGCTGCTCCCCTGGGCCTGGGGCTGCCTGCAGTGCCGCAGAAGGAACAGGACTTAAAGTGCAGTAAGAACCCAAGCCGCCGTCCTCTAGGAGGCATTGTGACTTCAGTCAGGAGGTCCTGGATGAAACGCGAAGACGAGGGCTCCTCTGAGGGCAGGTCCGATTAGGGCACCGCGTAAGACCACCGCGCCACGTGGGACGTGCCAGAACGGTGTTCGCGAACGTTTGCGAGTGCCGAGGAAACTAAGCTGCTCCGAAGGAGAGGGCAGTGCGTTTCCCTACGCTCGGCCTGCACACAGGGGGCTCTGAAGGGCTACGGGCCTGGATGTTGCTTAGCAGACCCAGGTGCACCTGGGGGTACTCAGTGTTCCTGCTGGGAGCAGGGTGCCCCGGCTAGCCTCCCAGGTGTCCAGAAAGCTGTGCTGCCGTTAAAGGCATGCAGAGCAGAGGCCACCGCCTCCTGGAAGCTGCAGCACGCCTCCGCTTCTGCATGGCGAATCAGGGCCTTATTTCCAGGCATGGGTTCATGCTGGGTGTGCCGGTAACGACACAGCGTGCTAAGATGCTGACTTTCTCCTCGAGCAGAGTGACTTCAGGTACGAGGGCGGGCCTCGCAGTGTTCCAAGCACAGTGTTCTCTCATGGCAACACACACAAGGGCCATGACTGAGTTTTCCTGGGCACTTCGCACTCACCAGCCATGTTGTGCTGAGGGCGTTCGAGGGCTCTGGATATGTACCGCTCCTCAAGGACCGCGCAGTGTGTTGCTGCCCAGCACTCGGCAGGCACAGAGGTCCTCCGGGGCATCAACCAATGGACCTCGACATTGCTCCGCCGGCCCACAGGTGTCTGGAGGCACTCAGTGACCTCGGAGGGAAAACGATGCACACCCGTTGGCCTAGGAGTCCCCGGACGCGTACTTCCTTTAAAATAAAGGACATAAGCGACTGAGAACTCGTGGAAACAGCTGCATGCCTCCCTTTCTGCACGGCTACTCAGGGCCTATCCTGGAGGCGAGTTCTCACGTCACGGTTCCCTTTCGCTCTAGAGCCTGTCATGCGGACCGCCGCCGTGGCCACGGAAGACCCTGGTTTAGAGAGAGCAAACTCATAATTTTCCCCGAAGCATTCTTCCAGGGCTCACTGGCCTGTCGGGACTGGGAATGTCAGGTAGCTTCAAGGCAGGCATGAATGCCACCCTCAAAATGGGAAAGCAGGGCTTGTTCCAGCAGGCCCCCGTTATCATGGGCACACTGAGCGTACATCCCTGTGGCTTCTAACGAGTCCCAAGAGACACCGGTTACCCTGCGTTTCCCTCCCTGAATCAACTTATCGAAGTAGGGAGTCCCGCATCCGGCGAACTGTCTCAACCGAGGAACGCCGTAGCTGCTCCTCTGGGCGTGGGGAAGCCTGCAGTGCCGCAGAAGGAACAGGACTTAAAGTGCAGTAAGAACCCAAGCCGCCGTCCTCTAGGAGGCACGGTGACTTCAGTCAGGAGGTCCTGGATGGAACGCGAAGACAAGGGCTCCTCTGACGGCAGCTCCGACTAGGGCACCGCGTAAGACCTCCTCGCCACGTGGGACGTGCCAAAACGGCGTTCGCGGACGTGTGCGAGTGCCGAGGAAACTAAGCTGCTCCGAAGGAGAGGGCAGTGCATTTCCCTACGCTCGGCCTGCACACAGGGGGCTCTGAAGGGCTACGGGCCTGGATGTTGCTTAGCAGGCCCAGGTGCACCTGTGGGTACTCAGTGTTCCTGCTGGGAGCAGGGGGCCCCGGCTAGCCTCCCAGGTGTCCAGAAAGCTGTGCTGCCGTTAAAGGCATGCAGAGCAGAGGCCACCGCTTCCTGGAAGCTGCAGCACGCCTCCGCTTCTGCACGGCGAATCAGGGCCTTACTTCCAGGCATGTGTTCATGCTGGGTGTGCCTGTAGCGACACAGCGTGCTAAGATGCTGACTTTCTCCTCGAGCAGAGTGACTTCAGGTACGAGGGCGGGCCTCGCAGTGTTCCAAGCACAGTGTTCTCTCATGGCAACTCACACAAGGGCCATGACAGAGTCTTCCTGGGCACTTCGCACTCACCAGCCATGTTGTCCCGAGGGCGTTCGAGGGCTCTGGAGATGTAGCGCTCCTGAAGGAACGCGCAGTGTGTTGCTGCCCAGCACTCGGCAGGCACAGAGGTCCTCTGGGGTATCAACCAATGGACCTCGACGTTGCTCCGCCGGCCCACAGGTGTCTGGAGGCACTCAGTGACCTCGGAGGGAAAACGATGGACACCCGTGGGGCCTAGGAGTCCCCGCACGCGTACTTCCTTTAAAATAAAGGACATAAGCGACTGAGAACTCGTGGAAACAGCTGCATGCCTCCCTTTCTGCACGGCTACTCAGGGCCTAAGCTGGAGGCGAGTTCTCACGTCGAGGTTCCTTTTCGCTCTAGAGCTTGTCATGCGGACCGAGCTCCGTCCACGGAAGCCCCTGGTTTAGAGAGAGCAAACTCATAATTTTCCCCGAAGCATTCTTCCAGGGCTCACTGGCCTGTCGGGAGCCGGGAATGTCAGGTAGCTTCAAGGCAGTCATGAATGCCGCCCTCAAAATGGGAAAGCAGGGCTAGTTCCAGCAGGCCCCCATTTTCATGGGCACACTCAGCGTACATACCTGTGGCTTCCAAGGAGTCCCAAGAGACACCGGTTACCCTGCGTTTCCTTCCCTGAATCAACTTATCGAAGTAGGGAGTCCCGCATCCGGCGAACTGTCTCAACCGAGGAAAGCCGTAGCTGCTCCTCTGGGCCTGGGGCTGCCTGCAGTGCCGCAGAAGGAACAGGACTTAAAGTGCAGTAAGAACCCAAGCCACCATCCTCTAGGAGGCACGGTGACTTCAGCCAGGAGGTCCTGGATGAATCGCGAAGACGAGGGCTCCTCTGAGGGCAGCTCCGACTAGGGCACCGCGTAAGACCTCCGCGCCACGTGGGAAGTGACAGAACGGCGTTCCCGAACGTGTGCGAGTGCCAAGGAAACTAAGTTGCTCCGATGGAGAGGACAGGGCGTTTCCCTACGCTCGGCCTGCACACAGGGGGCTCTGAAGGGCTACGGGCCTGGATGTCGCTTAGCAGACCCAGGTGCACCTGGGGGTACTCAGTGTTCCTGCTGGGAGCAGGGTGCCCCGGCTAGCCTCCCAGGTGTCCAGAAAGCTGTGCTGCCATTAAAGGCATGCAGAGCAGAGGCCACCGCCTCCTGGAAGCTGCAGCACTCCTCCGCTTCTGCACGGCGAATCAGGGCCTTCCTTCCAGGCATGGGTTCATGCTGGGTGTGCCGGTAGCGACACAGCGTGCTAAGATGCTGACTTTCTCCACGAGCAGAGTGACTTCAGGTACGAGGGCGGGCCTCGCAGTGTTCCAAGCGCAGTGTTCTCTCATGGCAACTCACACAAGGGCCATGACAGAGTCTTCCTGGGCACTTCGCACTCACCAGCCATGTTGTCCCGAGGGCATTCGAGGGCTCTGGAGATGTAGCGCTCCTCAAGGAACGCGCAGTGTGTTGCTGCCCAGCACTCGGCAGGCACAGAGGTCCTCCGGGGTATCAACCAATGGACCTCGACGTTGCTCCGCCGGCCCACAGGTGTCTGGAGGCACTCAGTGACCTCGGAGGGAAAACGATGCACACCCGTGGGGCCTAGGAGTCCCCGGACGCGTACTTCCTTTAAAATAAAGCACATAAGCGACTGAGAAGTTGTGGAAACAGCTGCATGCCTCCCTTTCTGCACGGCTACTCAGGGCCTAACGTGGAGGCGAGTTCTCACTTCGAGGTTCCCTTTCGCTCTAGAGCCTGTCATGCGGACCGCTGCCGCGCCCACGGAAGCCCCTGGTTTAGAGAGAGCAAACTCATAATTTTACCCGAAGCATTCTTCCAGGGCTCACTGGCCTGTCGGGAGCCGGGAATGTCAGGTAGCTTCAAGGCAGGCATGAATGCCGCCCTCAAAATGGAAAAGCAGGGCTAGTTCCAGCAGGCCCCCGTTTTCATGGGCACACTCAGCGTACATCCCTGTGGCTTCTAACGAGTCCCAAGAGACACCGGTTACCCTGCGTTTCCTTCCCAGAATTAAGTTATCGAAGTAGGGAGTCCCGCATCTGGCGAACTGTCTCAACCGAGGAATGCCGTAGCTGCTCCTCTGGGCCTGGGGCTGCCTGCAGTGCCGCAGAAGGAACAGGACTTGAAGTGCAGTAAGAACCCAAGCCGCCGTCCTCTAGGAGGCCCGGTGACTTCAGTCAGGCGGTCCTGGATGGAACGCGAAGACGAGGGCTCCTCTGAGGGCAGCTCCGATTAGGGCACTGCGTA
The DNA here is from genome assembly GCF_964374135.1 of Grampus griseus. Taxonomy (NCBI): domain Eukaryota; kingdom Metazoa; phylum Chordata; class Mammalia; order Artiodactyla; family Delphinidae; genus Grampus; species Grampus griseus. The sequence continues at coordinate 93,045 of NW_028133053.1, forward strand.
AGAACTCCGCGCGACGTGGGACGTGCCCGAACGGCGTTCGCGAACGTGTGCAAGTGTCGAGGAAACTACGCTGGTCCGAAGGAGAGGGCAGTGCGTTTCCCTACGCTCGGCCTGCACACAGGGGGCTCTGAAGGGCTACGGGCCTGGATGTTGCTTAGCAGACCCAGGTGCACCTGTGGGTACTCAGTGTTCCTGCTGGGAGTAGGGTGCCCCGGCTAGCCTCCCAGGTGTCCAGAAAGCTATGCTGCCGTTAAAGGCATGCAGAGCAGAGACCACCGCCTCCTGGAAGCTGCAGCACGCCTCCGCTTCTGCACGGCGAATCAGGGCCTTACTTCCAGGCATGGGTTCATGTTGGGTGTGCCGGTAGCGACACAGCGTGCTAAGATGCTGACTTTCTCCTCGAGCAGAGTGACTTCAGGTACGAGGGCGGGCCTCGCAGTGTTCCAAGCACAGTGTTCTCTCATGGCAGCTCACACAAGGGCCATGACTGAGTCTTCCTGGGCACTTCGCACTCACCAGCCATGTTGTCCCGAGGGCGTTCGAGGGCTCTGGAGATGTAGCGCTCCTCAAGGAACGCGCAGTGTGTTGCTGCCCAGCACTCGGCAGGCACAGAGGCCCTCCGGGGGATCAACCAATGGACCTCGACGTTGCTCCGCCGGCCCACAGGTGTCTGGAGGCACTCAGTGACCTCGGATGGAAAACGATGCACACCCGTGGGGCCTAGGAGTCCCCGGACGCGTACTTCCTTTAAAATAAAGGACATAAGCGACTGAGAACTCGTGGAAACAGCTGCATGCCTCCCTTTCTGCACGGCTACTCAGGGCCTAACCTGGAGGCGAGTTCTCACGTCGAGGTTCCCTTTCGCTCTAGAGCCTGTCATGCGGACCGCCGCCGCGGCCACAGAAGCCCCTGGTTTAGAGAGAGCAAACTCATAATTTTACCCGACGCATTCTTCCAGGGCTCACTGGCCTGTCGGGAGCCGGGAATGTCAGGTAGCTTCAAGGCAGGCAGGAATGCCGCCCTCAAAATGGAAAAGCAGGGCTAGTTCCAATAGGCCCCCCTTTTCAAGGGCACACTCAGCGTACATCCCTGTGGCTTCTAACGAGTCCCAAGAGACACCGGTTACCCTGCGTTTCCTTCCCTGAATTAACTTATCGAAGTAGGGAGTCCCGCATCCGGTGAACTGTCTCAACCGAGGAACGCCGTAGCTGCTCCTCTGGGCCTGGGGCTGCCTGCAGTGCCGCAGAAGGAACAGGACTTGAAGTGCAGTAAGAACCCAAGCCGCCGTCCTCTAGGAGGCCTGCTAACTTCAGTCAGGAGGTCCTGGATGAAACGCGAAGACGAGGGCTCCTCTGAGGGCAGCTCCGATTAGGGCACCGTGTAAGACCTCTGTGCCACGTGGGACGTTCCAGAACGGTGTTCGTGAACGTGTGCGAGTGCGGAGGAAACTAAGCTGCTCCGATGGAGATCAGTGCGTTTCCCTACGCTCGGCCTGCACACAGTGGTCTCTGAAGGGTTACGGGCCTGGATGTTGCTTAGCAGACCCAGGTGCACCAGGGGGTACTCAGTGTTCCTGCTGGGAGCAGGGTGCCCCGGTTAGCCTCCCAGGTGTCCAGAAAGCCGTGCTGCCGTTAAAGGCATGCAGAGCAGAGGCCACAGCCTCCTGGAAGCTGCAGCACGCCTCTGCTTCTGCACGGCGAATCAGGGCCTTACTTACAGGCATGGGTTCATGCTGGGTGTGCCGGTAGCGACACAGCGTGCTAAGATGCTGACTTTCTCCTCGAGCAGAGTGACTTCAGGTACAAGGGCGGGCCTCGCAGTGTTCCAAGCACAGTGTTCTCTCATGGCAGCTCACACAAGGGCCATGACTGAGTCTTCCTGGGTACTTCGCACTCACCAGCCATGTTGTCCCGAGGGCGTTCGAGGGCTCTGGATATGTAGCGCTCCTCAAGGAACGCGCAGTGTGTTGCTGCCCAGCACTCGGCAGGCACAGAGGTCCTCCGGGGGATCAACCAATGGACCTCGACGTTGCTCCGCCGGCCCACAGGTGTCTGGAGACACTCAGTGACCTCGAAGGGAAAACGATGCACACCCGTGGGGCCTAGGAGTCCCCGGACGCGTACTTCCTTTAAAATAAAGCACATAAGCGACTGAGAACTTGTGGAAACAGCTGCATGCCTCCCTTTCTGCACGGCTACTCAAGGCCTAACCTGGAGGCGAGTTCTCACGTCGCGGTTCCCTTTCGCTCTAGAGCCTGTCATGCGGACCGCCGCCGCGGCCACGGAAGCCCCTGGTTTAGAGAGAGCAAACTCATAATTTTACCCGAAGCATTCTTCCAGGGCTCACTGGCCTGTCGGGAGCCGGAAATGTCAGGTAGCTTCAAGGCAGGCATGAATGCCGCCCTCCAAATGGGAAAGCAGGGCTAGTTCCAGCAGGCCCCCGTTTTCATGGGCACACTCAGCGTACATCCCTGTGGCTTCTAAGGAGTCCCAAGAGACACCGGTTACCCTGCGTTGCTTTCCCTGAATCAACTTATCGAAGTAGGGAGTCCCGCATCCGGCGAACTGTCTCAACCGAGGAACGCCGTAGCTGCTCCTCTGGTCCTGGGGCTGCCTGCAGTGCCGCAGAAGGAACAGGACTTGAAGTGCAGTAAGAACCCAAGCCGCCGTCCTCTAGGACGCCCGGTGACTTCAGTCAGGAGGTCCTCGATGGAACGCGAAGACGAGGGCTCCTCTGAGGGCAGGTCCGATTAGGGCACCGCGTAAGACCTCCGCGCCACGTGGGACGTGCCAGAACGGTGTTCGCGAACGTGTGCGAGTGCGGAGGAAACTAAGCTGCTCCGATGGAGAGGGCAGTGCGTTTCCCTACGCTCGGCCTGCACACAGGGGGCTCTGAACGTTTACGGGCCTGGATGTTGCTTAGCAGACCCAGGTGCACCTGGGGGTACTCAGTGTTCCTGCTGGGAGCAGGGTGCCCCGGCTAGCCTCCCAGGTGTCCAGAAAGCTGTGCTGCCGTTAAAGGCATGCAGAGCAGAGGCCACCGCCTCCTGGAAGCTGCAGCAGACCTCCGCTTCTGCACTGCGATTCAGGGCCTTCCTTCCAGGCATGGGTTCATGCTGGGTGTGCCGGTAGCGACACAGCGTGCTAAGATGCTGACTTTCTCCACGAGCAGAGTGACTTCAGGTACGAGGGCGGGCCTCGCAGTGTTCCAAGCGCAGTGTTCTCTCATGGCAACTCACACAAGGGCCATGACTGAGTCTTCCTGGGTACTTCGCACTCACCAGCCATGTTGTCCCGAGGGCGTTCGAGGGCTCTGGATATGTAGCGCTCCTCAAGGAACGCGCAGTGTGTTGCTGCCCAGCACTCGGCAGGCACAGAGGTCCTCTGGGGGATCAACCAATGGACCTCGACGTTGCTCCGCCGGCCCACAGGTGTCTGGAGGCACTCAGTGACCTCGGAGGGAAAACGATGCACACCCGTGGGGCCTAGGAGTCCCCAGATGCGTACTTCCTTTAAAATAAAGCACATAAGCGACTGAGAACTTGTGGAAACAGCTACATGCCTCCCTTTCTGCACGGCTACTCAGGGCCTAACCTGGAGGTGAGTTCTCACGTCGCGGTTCCCTTTCTCTCTAGAGCCTGTCATGCGGACCGCCGCCGCGGCCATAGAAGCCCCTGGTTTAGAGAGAGCAAACTCATAATTTTACCCGACGCATTCTTCCAGGGCTCACTGGCCTGTCGGGAGCCGGGAATGTCAGGTAGCTTCAAGGCAGGCAGGAATGCCGCCCTCAAAATGGAAAAGCAGGGCTAGTTCCAATAGGCCCCCCTTTTCAAGGGCACACTCAGCGTACATCCCTGTGGCTTCTAACGAGTCCCAAGAGACACCGGTTACCCTGCGTTTCCTTCCCTGAATTAACTTATCGAAGTAGGGAGTCCCGCATCCGGCGAACTGTCTCAACCGAGGAACGCCGTAGCTGCTCCTCTGGGCCTGGGGCTGCCTGCAGTGCCGCAGAAGGAACAGGACTTGAAGTGCAGTAAGAACCCAAGCCGCCGTCCTCTAGGAGGCCCGCTAACTTCAGTCAGGAGGTCCTGGATGAAACGCGAAGACGAGGGCTCCTCTGAGGGCAGCTCCGATTAGGGCACCGTGTAAGACCTCTGTGCCACGTGGGACGTTCCAGAACGGTGTTCGTGAACGTGTGCGAGTGCGGAGGAAACTAAGCTGCTCCGATGGAGATCAGTGCGTTTCCCTACGCTCGGCCTGCACACAGTGGTCTCTGAAGGGTTACGGGCCTGGATGTTGCTTAGCAGACCCAGGTGCACCAGGGGGTACTCAGTGTTCCTGCTGGGAGCAGGGTGCCCCGGTTAGCCTCCCAGGTGTCCAGAAAGCCGTGCTGCCGTTAAAGGCATGCAGAGCAGAGGCCACCGCCTCCTGGAAGCTGCAGCACGCCTCTGCTTCTGCACGGCGAATCAGGGCCTTACTTACAGGCATGGGTTCATGCTGGGTGTGCCGGTAGCGACACAGCGTGCTAAGATGCTGACTTTCTCCTCGAGCAGAGTGACTTCAGGTACAAGGGCGGGCCTCGCAGTGTTCCAAGCACAGTGTTCTCTCATGGCAGCTCACACAAGGGCCATGACTGAGTCTTCCTGGGTACTTCGCACTCACCAGCCATGTTGTCCCGAGGGCGTTCGAGGGCTCTGGATATGTAGCGCTCCTCAAGGAACGCGCAGTGTGTTGCTGCCCAGCACTCGGCAGGCACAGAGGTCCTCCGGGGGATCAACCAATGGACCTCGACGTTGCTCCGCCGGCCCACAGGTGTCTGGAGACACTCAGTGACCTCGAAGGGAAAACGATGCACACCCGTGGGGCCTAGGAGTCCCCGGACGCGTACTTCCTTTAAAATAAAGCACATAAGCGACTGAGAACTTGTGGAAACAGCTGCATGCCTCCCTTTCTGCACGGCTACTCAAGGCCTAACCTGGAGGCGAGTTCTCACGTCGCGGTTCCCTTTCGCTCTAGAGCCTGTCATGCGGACCGCCGCCGCGGCCACGGATGCCCCTGGTTTAGAGAGAGCAAACTCATAATTTTACCCGAAGCATTCTTCTAGGGCTAACTGGCCTGTCGGGAGCCGGGAATGTCAGGTAGCTTCAAGGCAGGCATGAATGCCGCCCTCAAAATGGAAAAGCAGGGCTAGTTCCAGCAGGCCCCCGTTTTCATTGGCACGCTCAGCGTACATCCCTGTGGCTTCTATCGAGTCCCAAGAGACACCGATTACCCTGTGTTTCCTTCCCTGAATTAACTTATCGAAGTAGGGAGTCCCGCATCCGGCGAACTGTCTCAACCGAGGAACGCCGTAGCTGCTCCTCTCGGCCTGGGGCTGCCTGCAGTGCCGCAGAAGGAACAGGACTTGAAGTGCAGTAAGAACCCAAGCCGCCGTCCTCTAGGAGGCACGGTGACTTCAGTCAGGAGGTCCAGGATGGAACGCGAAGACGAGGGCTCCTCTGAGGGCAGGTCCGATTAGGGCACCGCGTAAGACCTCCACGCCCCGTGGGACGTGCCAGAACGGCGTTCGCGATACTGTGCGAGTGCCGAGGAAACTAAGCTGCTCCAAAGGAGAGGGCAGTGCGTTTCCCTACGCTCGACCTGCACACAGGGGGCTCTGAAGGGCTACGGGCCTGGATGTTGCTTAGCAGACCCAGGTGCGCCTGGGGGTACTCAGTGTTCCTGCCGGGAGAAGGGTGCCCCGGCTAGCCTCCCAGGTGTCTAGAAAGCTGTGCTGCCGTTAAAGGTATGCAGAGCAGAGGCCACCGCCTCCTGGAAGCTGCAGCACGCCTCCGCTTCTGCACGGCAAATCAGGGCCTTACTTCCAGGCATGGGTTCATGCTGGGTGTGCCGGTAGCGACACAGCGTGCTAAGATGTTGACTTTCTCCTCGAGCAGAGTGACTTCAGGTACGAGGGCAGGCCTCGCAGTGTTCCAAGCACAGTGTTCTCTCATGGCAGCTCACACAAGGGCCATGACTGAGTCTTCCTGGGCACTTCGCACTCACCAGCCATGTTGTCCCGAGGGCGTTCGAGGGCTCTGGAGATGTAGCGCTCCTCAAGGAACACGCAGTGTGTTGCTGCCCAGCACTCGGCAGGCACAGAGGTCCTCCGGGGGATCAACCAATGGACCTCGACGTTGCTCCGCCGTCCCACAGGTATCTGGAGGCACTCAGTGACCTCGGAGGGAAAACGATGCACACCCGTGGGGCCTAGGAGTCCCCGGACGCGTACTTCCTTTAAAATAAAGCACATAAGCGACTGAGAAATTTTGGAAACAGCTGCATGCCTCCCTTTCTGCACGGCTACTCAGGGCCTAACCTGGAGGCGAGTTCTCACGTCGCGGTTCCCTTTCGCTCTAGAGCCGGTCATGCGGACCACCGCCGTGGCCACGGAAGACCCTGGTTTAGAGAGAGCAAACTCATAGTTTTACCCGAAGCATTCTTCCAGGGCTCACTGGCCTGTTGGGAGCCGGGAATGTCAGGTAGCTTCAAGGCAGGCATGAATGCCGCCCTCAAAATGGAAAAGCAGGGCTAGTTCCAGCAGGCCCCCGTTTTGCTGGGCACACTCAGCGTACATCCCTGTCGCTTCTAACGAGTCCCAAGAGACACCGGTTACCCTGCGTTTCCTACCCTGAATCAACTTATCGAAGTAGGGAGTCCCGCATCCGGCGAACTGTCTCAACCGAGGAACGCCGTAGCTGCTCCTCTGGGCCTGGGGCTGCCTGCAGTGCCACAGAAGGAACAGGACTTGAAGTGCAGTAAGAACCCAAGGCGCCATCCTCTAGGAGGCCCGGTGACTTCAGTCAGGAGGTCCTGGATGGAATGCGATGACGAGGGCTCCTCTGAGGGCAGGTCCGATTAGGGCACCGCGTAAGACCTCCGCGCCACGTGGGACGTGCCAGAACGGTGTTCGCTAACGTGTGCGAGTGCGGAGGAAACTAAGCTGCTCCGATGGAGAGGGCAGTGCGTTTCCCTACGCTCGGCCTGCACACAGGGGGCTCTGAAGGGTTACGGGCCTGGATGTTGCTTAGCAGACCCAGGTGCACCTGGGGGTACTCAGTGTTCCTGCTGGGAGCAGGGTGCCCCGGCTAGCCTCCCAGGTGTCCAGAAAGCTGTGCTGCCGTAAAAGGCAAGCAGAGCAGAGGCCACCACCTCCTGGAACCTGCAGCACACCTCCGCTTCTGCACAGCGAATCAGGGCCTTCCTTCCAGGCATGGGTTCATGCTGGGTGTGCCGGTAGCGACACAGCGTGCTAAGATGCTGACTTTCTCCTCGAGCAGAGTGACTTCAGGTATGGGGCGGGCCTCGAAGTGTTCCAAGCACAGTGTTCTCTCATGGCAGCTCACACAAGGGCCATGACAGAGTCTTCCTGGGCACTTCGCACTCACCAGCCATGTTGTCCCGAGGGCGTTCGAGGGCTCTGGAGATGTAGCGCTCCTCAAGGAACGCGCAGTGTGTTGCTGCCCAGCACTCGGCAGGCACAGAGGTCCTCCGGGGGATCAACCAATGGACCTCGACGTTGCTCCGCCGGCCCACAGGTGTCTGGAGGCACTCAGTGACCTCGGAGGGAAAACGATGCACACCCGTGGGGCCTAGGAGTCCCCGGACGCGTACTTCCTTTAAAATAAAGGACATAAGCGACTGAGAACTCGTGGAAACAGCTGCATGCCTCCCTTTCTGCACGGCTACTCAGGGCCTAAGCTGGAGGCGAGTTCTCACGTCGAGGTTCCTTTTCGCTCTAGAGCCTGTCATGCGGACCGAGCTCCGTCCACGGAAGCCCCTGGTTTAGAGAGAGCAAACTCATAATTTTCCCCGAAGCATTCTTCCAGGGCTCACTGGCCTGTCGGGAGCCGGGAATGTCAGGTAGCTTCAAGGCAGTCATGAATGCCGCCCTCAAAATTGGAAAGCAGGGCTAGTTCCAGCAGGCCCCCATTTTCATGGGCACACTCAGCATACATACCTGTGGCTTCCAAGGAGTCCCAAGAGACACCGGTTACCCTGCGTTTCCTTCCCTGAATCAACTTATCGAAGTAGGGAGTCCCGCATCCGGCGAACTGTCTCAACCGAGGAAAGCCGTAGCTGCTCCTCTGGGCCTGGGGCTGCCTGCAGTGCCGCAGAAGGAACAGGACTTAAAGTGCAGTAAGAACCCAAGCCGCCATCCTCTAGGAGGCACGGTGACTTCAGCCAGGAGGTCCTGGATGAATCGCGAAGACGAGGGCTCCTCTGAGGGCAGCTCCGACTAGGGCACCGCGTAAGACCTCCGCGCCACGTGGGAAGTGACAGAACGGCGTTCCCGAACGTGTGCGAGTGCCAAGGAAACTAAGTTGCTCCGATGGAGAGGACAGGGCGTTTCCCTACGCTCGGCCTGCACACAGGGGGCTCTGAAGGGCTACGGGCCTGGATGTCGCTTAGCAGACCCAGGTGCACCTGGGGGTACTCAGTGTTCCTGCTGGGAGCAGGGTGCCCCGGCTAGCCTCCCAGGTATCCAGAAAGCTGTGCTGCCATTAAAGGCATGCAGAGCAGAGGCCACCGCCTCCTGGAAGCTGCAGCACGCCTCCGCTTCTGCACGGCGAATCAGGGCCTTCCTTCCAGGCATGGGTTCATGCTGGGTGTGCCGGTAGCGACACAGCGTGCTAAGATGCTGACTTTCTCCACGAGCAGAGTGACTTCAGGTACGAGGGCGGGCCTCGCAGTGTTCCAAGCGCAGTGTTCTCTCATGGCAACTCACACAAGGGCCATGACAGAGTCTTCCTGGGCACTTCGCACTCACCAGCCATGTTGTCCCGAGGGCATTCGAGGGCTCTGGAGATGTAGCGCTCCTCAAGGAACGCGCAGTGTGTTGCTGCCCAGCACTCGGCAGGCACAGAGGTCCTCCGGGGTATCAACCAATGGACCTCGACGTTGCTCCGCCGGTCCACAGGTGTCTGGAGGCACTCAGTGACCTCGGAGGGAAAACGATGCACACCCGTGGGGCCTAGGAGTCCCCGGACGCGTACTTCCTTTAAAATAAAGCACATAAGCGACTGAGAAGTTGTGGAAACAGCTGCATGCCTCCCTTTCTGCACGGCTACTCAGGGCCTAACGTGGAGGCGAGTTCTCACTTCGAGGTTCCCTTTCGCTCTAGAGCCTGTCATGCGGACCGCTGCCGCGCCCACGGAAGCCCCTGGTTTAGAGACAGCAAACTCATAATTTTACCCGAAGCATTCTTCCAGGGCTCACTGGCCTGTCGGGAGCCGGGAATGTCAGGTAGCTTCAAGGCAGGCATGAATGCCGCCCTCAAAATGGAAAAGCAGGGCTAGTTCCAGCAGGCCCCCGTTTTCATGGGCACACTCAGCGTACATCCCTGTGGCTTCTAACGAGTCCCAAGAGACACCGGTTACCCTGCGTTTCCTTCCCAGAATTAACTTATCGAAGTAGGGAGTCCCGCATCTGGCGAACTGTCTCAACCGAGGAATGCCGTAGCTGCTCCTCTGGGCCTGGGGCTGCCTGCAGTGCCGCAGAAGGAACAGGACTTGAAGTGCAGTAAGAACCCAAGCCGCCGTCCTCTAGGAGGCCCGGTGACTTCAGTCAGGCGGTCCTGGATGGAACGCGAAGACGAGGGCTCCTCTGAGGGCAGGTCCGATTAGGGCACCGCGTAAGAACTCCGCGCAACGTGGGACGTGCCCGAACGGCGTTCGCGAACGTGTGCAAGTGTCGAGGAAACTACGCTGCTCCGAAGGAGAGGGCAGTGCGTTTCCCTACGCTCGGCCTGCACACAGGGGGCTCTGAAGGGCTACGGGCCTGGATGTTGCTTAGCAGACCCAGGTGCACCTGTGGGTACTCAGTGTTCCTGCTGGGAGCAGGGTGCCCCGGCTAGCCTCCCAGGTGTCCAGAAAGCTATGCTGCCGTTAAAGGCATGCAGAGCAGAGGCCACCGCCTCCTGGAAGCTGCAGCACGCCTCCGCTTCTGCACGGCGAATCAGGGCCTTACTTCCAGGCATGGGTTCATGTTGGGTGTGCCGGTAGCGACACAGCGTGCTAAGATGCTGACTTTCTCCTCGAGCAGAGTGACTTCAGGTACGAGGGCGGGCCTCGCAGTGTTCCAAGCACAGTGTTCTCTCATGGCAGCTCACACAAGGGCCATGCCTGAGTCTGCCTGGGCACTTCGCACTCACCAGCCATGTTGTCCCGAGGGCGTTCGAGGGCTCTGGAGATGTAGCGCTCCTCAAGGAACGCGCAGTGTGTTGCTGCCCAGCACTCGGCAGGCACAGAGGCCCTCCGGGGGATCAACCAATGGACCTCGACGTTGCTCCGCCGGCCCACAGGTGTCTGGAGGCACTCAGTGACCTCGGATGGAAAACGATGCACACCCGTGGGGCCTAGGAGTCCCCGGACGCGTACTTCCTTTAAAATAAAGGACATAAGCGACTGAGAACTCGTGGAAACAGCTGCATGCCTCCCTTTCTGCACGGCTACTCAGGGCCTAACGTGGAGGCGAGTTCTCACTTCGAGGTTCCCTTTCGCTCTAGAGCCTGTCATGCGGACCGCTGCCGCGCCCACGGAAGCCCCTGGTTTAGAGAGAGCAAACTCATAATTTTACCCGAAGCATTCTTCCAGGGCTCACTGGCCTGTCGGGAGCCGGGAATGTCAGGTAGCTTCAAGGCAGGCATGAATGCCGCCCTCAAAATGGAAAAGCAGGGCTAGTTCCAGCAGGCCCCCGTTTCCATGGGCACACTCAGCGTACATCCCTGTGGCTTCTAACGAGTCCCAAGAGACACCGGTTACCCTGCGTTTCCTTCCCAGAATTAACTTATCGAAGTAGGGAGTCCCGCATCTGGCGAACTGTCTCAACCGAGGAATGCCGTAGCTGCTCCTCTGGGCCTGGGGCTGCCTGCAGTGCCGCAGAAGGAACAGGACTTGAAGTGCAGTAAGAACCCAAGCCGCCGTCCTCTAGGAGGCCCGGTGACTTCAGTCAGGCGGTCCTGGATGGAACGCGAAGACGAGGGCTCCTCTGAGGGTAGGTCCGATTAGGGCACCGCGTAAGAACTCCGCGCGACGTGGGACGTGCCCGAACGGCGTTCGCGAACGTGTGCAAGTGTCGAGGAAACTACGCTGCTCCGAAGGAGAGGGCAGTGCGTTTCCCTACGCTCGGCCTGCACACAGGGGGCTCTGAAGGGCTACGGGCCTGGATGTTGCTTAGCAGACCCAGGTGCACCTGTGGGTTCTCAGTGTACCTGCTGGGAGCAGGGTGCCCCGGCTAGCCTCCCAGGTGTCCAGAAAGCTATGCTGCCGTTAAAGGCATGCAGAGCAGAGGCCACCGCCTCCTGGAAGCTGCAGCACGCCTCCGCTTCTGCACGGCGAATCAGGGCCTTACTTCCAGGCATGGGTTCATGTTGGGTGTGCCGGTAGCGACACAGCGTGCTAAGATGCTGACTTTCTCCTCGAGCAGAGTGACTTCAGGTACGAGGGCGGGCCTCGCAGTGTTCCAAGCACAGTGTTCTCTCATGGCAGCTCACACAAGGGCCATGCCTGAGTCTGCCTGGGCACTTCGCACTCACCAGCCATGTTGTCCCGAGGGCGTTCGAGGGCTCTGGAGATGTAGCGCTCCTCAAGGAACGCGCAGTGTGTTGCTGCCCAGCACTCGGCAGGCACAGAGGCCCTCCGGGGGATCAACCAATGGACCTCGACGTTGCTCCGCCGGCCCACAGGTGTCTGGAGGCACTCAGTGACCTCGGATGGAAAACGATGCACACCCGTGGGGCCTAGGAGTCCCCGGACGCGTACTTCCTTTAAAATAAAGGACATAAGCGACTGAGAACTCGTGGAAACAGCTGCATGCCTCCCTTTCTGCACGGCTACTCAGGGCCTAACCTGGAGGCGAGTTCTCACGTCGAGGTTCCCTTTCGCTCTAGAGCCTGTCATGCGGACCGAGCTGCGGCCACGGAAGCCCCTGGTTTAGAGAGAGCAAACTCATAATTTTACCCGAAGCATTCTTCCAGGGCTCACTGGCCTGTCGGGAGCCGGGAATGTCAGGTAGCTTCAAGGCAGGCATGAATGCCGCCCTCAAAATGGGAAAGCAGGGCTAGTTCCAGCAGGCCCCCATTTTCATGGGCATATTCAGCATACATACCTGTGGCTTCCAAGGAGTTCCAAGAGACAACGGTTACCCTGCGTTTCCTTCCCTGAATCAACTTATCGAAGTAGGGAGTCCGGCATCCAGCGAACTGTCTCAACCGAGGAACGCCGTAGCTGCTCCTCTGGGCCTGGGGCTGCCTGCAGTGCCGCAGAAGGAACAGGACTTAAAGTGCAGTAAGAACCCAAGCCGCCATCCTCTAGGAGGCACGGTGACTTCAGCCAGGAGGTCCTGGATGAAACGCGAAGACGAGGGCTCCTCTGAGGGCAGCTCCGACTAGGGCACCGCGTAAGACCTCCGCGCCACGTGGGAAGTGACAGAACGGCGTTCGCGAACGTGTGCGAGTGCCAAGGAAACTAAGCTGCTCCGATGGAGAGGACAGTGCGTTTCCTTACGCTCGGCCTGCACACAGGGGGCTCTGAAGGGCTACGGGCCTGGATGTCGCTTAGCAGACCCAGGTGCACCTGGGGGTACTCAGTGTTCCTGCTGGGAGCACGGTGCCCCGGCTAGCCTCCCAGGTGTCCAGAAAGCTGTGCTGCCGTTAAAGGCATGCAGAGCAGAGGCCACCGCCTCCTGGAAGCTGCAGCACGCCTCCGCTTCTGCACGGCGAATCAGGGCCTTACTTCCAGGCATGGGTTCATGCTGGGTGTGCCGGTAGCGACACAGCATGCTAAGATGCTGACTTTCTCCTCGAGCAGAGTGACTTCAGGTATGGGGCGGGCCTCGAAGTGTTCCAAGCACAGTGTTCTCTCATGGCAGCTCACACAAGGGCCATGACAGAGTCTTCCTGGGCACTTCGCACTCACCAGCCATGTTGTCCCGAGGGCGTTCGAGGGCTCTGGAGATGTAGCGCTCCTCAAGGAACGCGCAGTGTGTTGCTGCCCAGCACTCGGCAGGCACAGAGGTCCTCCGGGGGATCAACCAATGGACCTCGACGTTGCTCCGCCGGCCCACAGGTGTCTGGAGGCACTCAGTGACCTCGGAGGGAAAACGATGCACACCCGTGGGGCCTAGGAGTCCCCGGACGCGTACTTCCTTTAAAATAAAGGACATAAGCGACTGAGAACTCGTGGAAACAGCTGCATGCCTCCCTTTCTGCACGGCTACTCAGGGCCTAAGCTGGAGGCGAGTTCTCACGTCGAGGTTCCCTTTCGCTCTAGAGCCGGTCATGCGGACCACCGCCGTGGCCACGGAAGACCCTGGTTTAGAGAGAGCAAACTCATAATTTTACCCGAAGCATTCTTCCAGGGCTCACTGGCCTGTCGGGAGCCGGGAATGTCAGGTAGCTTCAAAGCAGGCATGAATGCCGCCCTCAAAATGGAAAAGCAGGGCTAGTTCCAGCAGGCCCCCGTTTTGCTGGGCACACTCAGCGTACATCCCTGTCGCTTCTAACGAGTCCCAAGAGACACCGGTTACCCTGCGTTTCCTTCCCTGAATTAACTTATCGAAGTAGGGAGTCCCGCATCCGGTGAACTGTCTCAACCGAGGAATGCCGTAGCTTCTCCTCTGGGCCTGGGGCTGCCTGCAGTGCCACAGAAGGAACAGGACTTGAAGTGCAGTAAAAACCCAAGGCGCCATCCTCTAGGACGCCCGGTGACTTCAGTCAGGAGGTCCTGGATGGAATGCGAAGACGAGGGCTCCTCTGAGGGCAGGTCCGATTAGGGCACCGCGTACGACCTCCGCGCCACGTGGGACGTGCCAGAACGGTGTTCGCGAACGTGTGCGAGAGCGGAGGAAACTAAGCTGCTCCGATGGAGAGGGCAGTGCGTTTCCCTACGCTCGGCCTGCACACAGGGGGCTCTGAAGGGTTACGGGCCTGGATGTTGCTTAGCGGACCCAGGTGCACCTGGGGACACTCAGTGTTCCTGCTGGGAGCAGGGTGCCCCGGCTAGCCTCCCAGGTGTCCAGAAAGCTGTGCTGCCGTAAAAGGCAAGCAGAGCAGAGGCCACCACCTCCTGGAAGCTGCAGCACACCTCCGCTTCTGCACAGCGAATCAGGGCCTTCCTTCCAGGCATGGGTTCATGCTGGGTGTGCCGGTAGCGACACAGCGTGCTAAGATGCTGACTTTCTCCACGAGCAGGGTGACTTCAGGTACAAGGGCGGGCCTCGCAGTGTTCCAAGCGCTGTGTTCTCTCATTACAACTCACACAAGGGCCATGAGAGAGTCTTCCTGGACACTTCGCACTCACCAGCCATGTTGTCCCGAGGGCGTTTGAGGGCTCTGGATATGTAGCGCTCCTCAAGGAACGTGCAGTGTGTTGCTGCCCAGCACTCGGCAGGCACAGAGGTCCTCCGGGGGATCAACCAATGGACCTCGACATTGCTCCGCCGGCCCACAGGTGTCTGGAGGCACTCAGTGACCTCGGAGGGAAAACGATGCACACCCGTGGGGCCTAGGAGCCCCGGACGCGTACTTCCTTTAAAATAAAGCACATAAGCGACTGAGAACTTGTGGAAACAGCTGCATGCCTCCCTTTCTGCACGGCTACTCAGGGCCTAACCTGGAGGCGAGTTCTCACGTCGCGGTTCCCTTTCGCTGTAGAGCCTGTCATGCGGACCGCCGCCGCGGCCACGGAAGCCCCTGGTTTAGAGAGAGCAAACTCATAATTTTACCCGAAGCATTCTTCCAGGGCTCACTGGCCTGTCGGGAGCCGGGAATGTCAGGTAGCTTCAAGGCAGGCATGAATTCCGCCCTCCAAATGGGAAAGCAGGGCTAGTTCCAGCAGGCCCCCGTTTTCATGGGCACACTCAGCGTACATCCCTGTGGCTTCTAAGGAGTCCCAAGAGACACCGGTTACCCTGCGTTGCTTTCCCTGAATCAACTTATCGAAGTAGGGAGTCCCGCATCCGGCGAACTGTCTCAACCGAGGAACGCCGTAGCTGCTCCTCTGGTCCTGGGGCTGCCTGCAGTGCCGCAGAAGGAACAGGACTTGAAGTGCAGTAAGAAACCAAGCCGCCGTCCTCTAGGACGCCCGGTGACTTCAGTCAGGAGGTCCTCGATGGAACGCGAAGACGAGGGCTCCTCTGAGGGCAGCTCCGATTAGGGCACCGCGTAAGACCTCCGCGCCACGTGGGACGTGCCAGAACGGTGTTCGCGAACGTGTGCGAGTGCGGAGGAAACTAAGCTGCTCCGATGGAGAGGGCAGTGCGTTTCCCTACGCTCGGCCTGCACACAGGGGGCTCTGAACGTTTACGGGCCTGGATGTTGCTTAGCAGACCCAGGTGCACCTGGGGGTACTCAGTGTTCCTGCTGGGAGCAGGGTGCCCCGGCTAGCCTCCCAGGTGTCCAGAAAGCTGTGCTGCCGTTAAAGGCATGCAGAGCAGAGGCCACCGCCTCCTGGAAGCTGCAGCAGACCTCCGCTTCTGCACTGCGAATCAGGGCCTTCCTTCCAGGCATGGGTTCATGCTGGGTGTGCCGGTAGCGACACAGCGTGCTAAGATGCTGACTTTCTCCACGAGCAGAGTGACTTCAGGTACGAGGGCGGGCCTCGCAGTGTTCCAAGCACAGTGTTCTCTCATGGCAACTCACACAAGGGCCATGACTGAGTCTTCCTGGGTACTTCGCACTCACCAGCCATGTTGTCCCGAGGGCGTTCGAGGGCTCTGGATATGTAGCGCTCCTCAAGGAACGCGCAGTGTGTTGCTGCCCAGCACTCGGCAGGCACAGAGGTCCTCTGGGGGATCAACCAATGGACCTCGACGTTGCTCCGCCGGCCCACAGGTGTCTGGAGGCACTCAGTGACCTCGGAGGGAAAACGATGCACACCCGTGGGGCCTAGGAGTCCCCAGATGCGTACTTCCTTTAAAATAAAGCACATAAGCGACTGAGAACTTGTGGAAACAGCTACATGCCTCCCTTTCTGCACGGCTACTCAGGGCCTAACCTGGAGGTGAGTTCTCACGTCGCGGTTCCCTTTCTCTCTAGAGCCTGTCATGCGGACCGCCGCCGCGGCCACAGAAGCCCCTGGTTTAGAGAGAGCAAACTCATAATTTTACCCGACGCATTCTTCCAGGGCTCACTGGCCTGTCGGGAGCCGGGAATGTCAGGTAGCTTCAAGGCAGGCTTGAATGCCGCCCTCAAAATGGAAAAGCAGGGCTAGTTCCAATAGGCCCCCGTTTTCAAGGGCACACTCAGCGTACATCCCTGTGGCTTCTAACGAGTCCCAAGAGACTCCGGTTACCCTGCGTTTCCTTCCCTGAATTAACTTATCGAAGTAGGGAGTCCCGCATCCGGCGAACTGTCTCAACCGAGGAACGCCGTAGCTGCTCCTCTGGGCCTGGGGCTGCCTGCAGTGCCGCAGAAGGAACAGGACTTGAAGTGCAGTAAGAACCCAAGCCGCCGTCCTCTAGGAGGCCCGCTAACTTCAGTCAGGAGGTCCTGGATGAAACGCGAAGACGAGGGCTCCTCTGAGGGCAGCTCCGATTAGGGCACCGTGTAAGACCTCTGTGCCACGTGGGACGTTCCAGAACGGTGTTCGTGAACGTGTGCGAGTGCGGAGGAAACTAAGCTGCTCCGATGGAGATCAGTGTGTTTCCCTACGCTCAGCCTGCACACAGGGGGCTCTGAAGTGTTACGGGCCTGGATGTTGCTTAGCGGACCCAGGTGCACCTGGGGGTACTCAGTGTTCCTGCTGGGAGCAGGGTGCCCCGGCTAGCCTCCCAGGTGTCCAGAAAGCTGTGCTGCTGTAAAAGGCAAGCAGAGCAGAGGCCACCACATCCTGGAACCTGCAGCACACCTCCGCTTCTGCACAGCGAATCAGGGCCTTCCTTCCAGGCATGGGTTCATGCTGGGTGTGCCGGTAGCGACACAGCGTGCTAAGGTGCTGACTTTCTCCACGAGCAGGGTGACTTCAGGTACAAGGGCGGGCCTCGCAGTGTTCCAAGCGCAGTGTTCTCTCATGGCAACTCACACAAGGGCCATGACAGAGTCTTCCTGGACACTTCGCACTCCCCAGCCATGTTGTCTCGAGGGCGTTTGAGGGCTCTGGAGATGTAGCGCTCCTCAAGGAACGCGCAGTGTGTTGCTGCCCAGCACTCGGCAGGCACAGAGGCCCTCCGGGGGATCAACCAATGGACCTCGACGTTGCTCCGCCGGCCCACAGGTGTCTGGAGGCACTCAGTGACCTCGGATGGAAAACGATGCACACCCGTGGGGCCTAGGAGTCCCCGGACGCGTACTTCCTTTAAAATAAAGGACATAAGCGACTGAGAACTCGTGGAAACAGCTGCATGCCTCCCTTTCTGCACGGCTACTCAGGGCCTAACCTGGAGGCGAGTTCTCACGTCGAGGTTCCCTTTCGCTCTAGAGCCTGTCATGCGGACCGAGCTGCGGCCACGGAAGCCCCTGGTTTAGAGAGAGCAAACTCATAATTTTACCCGAAGCATTCTTCCAGGGCTCACTGGCCTGTCGGGAGCCGGGAATGTCAGGTAGCTTCAAGGCAGGCATGAATGCCGCCCTCAAAATGGGAAAGCAGGGCTAGTTCCAGCAGGCCCCCATTTTCATGGGCATATTCAGCATACATACCTGTGGCTTCCAAGGAGTTCCAAGAGACAACGGTTACCCTGCGTTTCCTTCCCTGAATCAACTTATCGAAGTAGGGAGTCCCGCATCCAGCGAACTGTCTCAACCGAGGAACGCCGTAGCTGCTCCTCTGGGCCTGGGGCTGCCTGCAGTGCCGCAGAAGGAACAGGACTTAAAGTGCAGTAAGAACCCAAGCCGCCATCCTCTAGGAGGCACGGTGACTTCAGCCAGGAGGTCCTGGATGAAACGCGAAGACGAGGGCTCCTCTGAGGGCAGCTCCGACTAGGGCACCGCGTAAGACCTCCGCGCCACGTGGGAAGTGACAGAACGGCGTTCGCGAACGTGTGCGAGTGCCAAGGAAACTAAGCTGCTCCGATGGAGAGGACAGTGCGTTTCCCTACGCTCGGCCTGCACACAGGGGGCTCTGAAGGGCTACGGGCCTGGATGTCGCTTAGCAGACCCAGGTGCACCTGGGGGTACTCAGTGTTCCTGCTGGGAGCACGGTGCCCCGGCTAGCCTCCCAGGTGTCCAGAAAGCTGTGCTGCCGTTAAAGGCATGCAGAGCAGAGGCCACCGCCTCCTGGAAGCTGCAGCACGCCTCCGCTTCTGCACGGCGAATCAGGGCCTTACTTCCAGGCATGGGTTCATGCTGGGTGTGCCGGTAGCGACACAGCGTGCTAAGATGCTGACTTTCTCCTCGAGCAGAGTGACTTCAGGTATGGGGCGGGCCTCGAAGTGTTCCAAGCACAGTGTTCTCTCATGGCAGCTCACACAAGGGCCATGACAGAGTCTTCCTGGGCACTTCGCACTCACCAGCCATGTTGTCCCGAGGGCGTTCGAGGGCTCTGGAGATGTAGCGCTCCTCAAGGAACGCGCAGTGTGTTGCTGCCCAGCACTCGGCAGGCACAGAGGTCCTCCGGGGGATCAACCAATGGACCTCGACGTTGCTCCGCCGGCCCACAGGTGTCTGGAGGCACTCAGTGACCTCGGAGGGAAAACGATGCACACCCGTGGGGCCTAGGAGTCCCCGGACGCGTACTTCCTTTAAAATAAAGGACATAAGCGACTGAGAACTCGTGGAAACAGCTGCATGCCTCCCTTTCTGCACGGCTACTCAGGGCCTAAGCTGGAGGCGAGTTCTCACGTCGAGGTTCCTTTTCACTCTAGAGCCTGTCATGCGGACCGAGCTGCGGCCACGGAAGCCCCTGGATTAGAGAGAGCAAACTCATAATTTTCCCCGAAGTATTTTTCCAGGGCTCACTGGCCTGTCGGGAGCCGGGAATGTCAGGTAGCTTCAAGGCAGGCATGAATGCCGCCCTCAAAATGGGAAAGCAGGGCTAGTTCCAGCAGGCCCCCATTTTCATGGGCACACTCAGCGTACATCCCTGTGGCTTCTAAGGAGTCCCAAGAGACACCTGTTACCCTGCGTTTCCTTCCCTGAATCAACTTATCGAAGTAGGGAGTCCCGCATCCGGCGAACTGTCTCAACCGAGGAACGCCGTAGCTGCTCCTCTGGGCCTGGGGCTGCCTGCAGTGCCGCAGAAGGAACAGGACTTAAAGTGCAGTAAGAACCCAAGCCGCCGTCCTCTAGGAGGCACGGTGACTTCAGTCAGGAGGTCCTGGATGGAACGCGAAGACGAGGGCTCCTCTGAGGGCAGCTCCGACTAGGGCACCGCGTAAGACCTCCGCGCCACGTGGGACGTGCCAGAACGGCGTTCGAGAACGTGTGCGAGTGCCGAGGAAACTAAGCTGCTCCGAAGGAGAGGCCAGTGCGTTTCCCTACGCTCGGCCTGCACACAGGGGGCTCTGAAGGGCTACGGGCCTGGATGTTGCTTAGCAGACCCAGGTGCACCTGGGGGTACTCAGTGTTCCTGCCGGGAGCAGGGTGGCCCGGCTAGCCTCCCAGGTGTCCAGAAAGCTGTGCTGCCGTTAAAGGCATGCAGAGCAGAGGCCACCGCCTCCTGGAAGCTGCAGCACACCTCCGCTTCTGCACGGCGAATCAGGGCCTTACTTCCAGGCATGGGTTCATGCTGGGTGTGCCGGTAGCGACACAGCGTTCTAAGATGCTGACTTTCTCCTCGAGCAGAGTGACTTCAGGTACGTGGCGGGCCTCGCAGTGTTCCAAGCACAGTGTTCTCTCATGGCAGCTCACACAAGTGCCATGACAGAGTCTTCCTGGGCACTTCGCACTCACCAGCCATGTTGTCCCGAGGGCGTTCGAGGGCTCTGGATATGTAGCGCTCCTCAAGGAACACGCAGTGTGTTGCTGCCCAGCACTCGGCAGGCACAGAGGTCCTCCGGGGGATCAACCAATGGACCTCGACGTTGCTCCGCCGGCCCACAGGTATCTGGAGGAAATCAGTGACCTCGGAGGGAAAACGATGCACACCCGTGGGGCCTAGGAGTCCCCGGACGCGTACTTCCTTTAAAATAAAGCACATAAGCGACTGAGAACTTGTGGAAACAGCTGCATGCCTCCCTTTCTGCACGGCTACTCAGGGCCTAAGCTGGAGGCGAGTTCTCACGTCGCGGTTCCCTTTCGCTCTAGAGCCGGTCATGCGGACCACCGCCGTGGCCACGGAAGACCCTGGTTTAGAGAGAGCAAACTCATAATTTTACCTGAAGCATTTTTCCAGGGCTCACTGGCCTGTCGGGAGCCGGGAATGTCAGGTAGCTTCAAAGCAGGCATGAATGCCGCCCTCAAAATGGAAAAGCAGGGCTAGTTCCAGCAGGCCCCCGTTTTGCTGGGCACACTCAGCGTACATCCCTGTCGCTTCTAACGAGTCCCAAGAGACACCGGTTACCCTGCGTTTCCTTCCCTGAATTAACTTATCGAAGTAGGGAGTCCCGCATCCGGTGAACTGTCTCAACCGAGGAATGCCGTAGCTTCTCCTCTGGGCCTGGGGCTGCCTGCAGTGCCACAGAAGGAACAGGACTTGAAGTGCAGTAAAAACCCAAGGCGCCATCCTCTAGGAGGCCCGGTGACTTCAGTCAGGAGGTCCTGGATGGAATGCGAAGACGAGGGCTCCTCTGAGTGCAGGTCCGATTAGGGCACCGCGTAAGACCTCCGCGCCACGTGGGACGTGCCAGAACGGTGTTCGCGAACGTGTGCGAGTGCGGAGGAAACTAAGCTGCTCCGATGGAGAGGGCAGTGCGTTTCCCTACGCTCGGCCTGCACACAGGGGTCTCTGAAGGGTTACGGGCCTGGATGTTGCTTAGCGGACCCAGGTGCACCTGGGGATACTCAGTGTTCCTGCTGGGAGCAGGGTGCCCCGGCTAGCCTCCCAGGTGTCCAGAAAGCTGTGCTGCCGTAAAAGGCAAGCAGAGCAGAGGCCACCACCTCCTGGAAGCTGCAGCACACCTCCGCTTCTGCACAGCGAATCAGGGCCTTCCTTCCAGGCATGGGTTCATGCTGGGTGTGCCGGTAGCGACACAGCGTGCTAAGATGCTGACTTTCTCCACGAGCAGAGTGACTTCAGGTACGAGGGCGGGCCTCGCAGTGTTCCAAGCGCAGTGTTCTCTCATGGCAACTCACACAAGGGCCATGACTGAGTCTTCCTGGGTACTTCGCACTCACCAGCCATGTTGTCCCGAGGGCGTTCGAGGGCTCTGGATATGTAGCGCTCCTCAAGGAACGCGCAGTGTGTTTCTGCCCAGCACTCGGGAGGCACAGAGGTCCTCCGGGGGATCAACCAATGGACCTCGACGTTGCTCCGCCGGCCCACAGGTGTCTGGAGGCACTCAGTGACCTCGGAGGGAAAACGATGCACACCCGTGGGGCCTAGGAGTCCCCGGACGCGTACTTCCTTTAAAATAAAGCACATAAGCGACTGAGAACTTGTGGAGACAGCTACATGCCTCCCTTTCTGCACGGCTACTCAGGGCCTAACCTGGAGGTGAGTTCTCACGTCGCGGTTCCCTTACTCTCTAGAGCCTGTCATGCGGACCGCCGCCGCGGCCACAGAAGCCCCTGGTTTAGAGAGAGCAAACTCATAATTTTACCCGAAGCATTCTTCCAGGGCTCACTGGCCTGTCGGGAGCCAGGAATGTCAGGTAGCTTCAAGGCAGGCTTGAATGCCGCCCTCAAAATGGAAAAGCAGGGCTACTTCCAGCAGGCCCCCGTTTTCAAGGGCACACTCAGCGTACATCCCTGTGGCTTCTAACGAGTCCCAAGAGACACCGGTTACCCTGCGTTTCCTTCCCTGAATTAACTTATCGAAGTAGGGAGTCCCGCACCCGGCGAACTGTCTCAACCGAGGAACGCCGTAGCTGCTCCTCTGGGCCTGGGGCTGCCTGCAGTGCCGCAGAAGGAACATGACTTGAAGTGCAGTAAGAACCCAAGCCGCCGTCCTCTAGGACGCCCGGTGACTTCAGTCAGAAGGTCCTGGATGGAACGCGAGGACGAGAGCTCCTCTGAGGGCAGCTCCGATTAGGGCACCGCGTAAGACCTCCGCGCCACGTGGGACGTGCCAGAATGGTGTTCGCGAACGTGTGCGAGTGTGGAGGAAACTAAGCTGCTCCGATGGAGAGGGCAGTGCGTTTCCCTACGCTCGGCCTGCACACAGGGGTCTCTGAAGGGTTACGGGCCTGGATGTTGCTTAGCAGACCCAGGTGCACCAGGGGGTACTCAGTGTTCCTGCCTGAAGCAGGGTGCCCCGGCTAGCCTCCCAGGTGTCCAGAAAGCTGTGCTGCCATTAAAGGCATGCAGAGCAGAGGCCACCGCCTCCTGGAAGCTGCAGCACACCTCCGCTTCAGCACGGTGAATCAGGGCCTTCCTTCCAGGCATGGGTTCATGCTGGGTGTGCCGGTAGCGACACAGCGTGCTAAGATGCTGACTTTCTCCATGAGCAGAGTGACTTCAGGTACGAGGGCGGGCCTCGCAGTGTTCCAAGCGCAGTGTTCTCTCATGGCAACTCACACAAGGGCCATGACAGAGTCTTCCTGGGCACTTCGCACTCACCAGCCATGTTGTCCCGAGGGCATTCGAGGGCTCTGGAGATGTAGCGCTCCTCAAGGAACGTGCAGTGTGTTGCTGCCCAGCACTCGGCAGGCACAGAAGTCCTCCGGGGTATCAACCAATGGACCTCGACGTTGCTCCGCCGGCCCACAGGTGTCTGGAGGCACTCAGTGACCTCGGATGGAAAACGATGCACACCCGTGGGGCCTAGGAGTCCCCGGACGCGTACTTCCTTTAAAATAAAGCACATAAGCGACTGAGAAGTTGTGGAAAAAGCTGCATGCCTCCCTTTCTGCACAGCTACTCAGGGCCTAACCTGGAGGCGAGTTCTCACGTCGAGGTTCCCTTTCGCTCTAGAGCCTGTCATGCGGACCGCTGCCGCGCCCACGGAAGCCCCTGGTTTAGAGAGAGCAAACTCATAATTTTCCCCGAAGCATTCTTCCAGGGCTCACTGGCCTGTCAGGAGCCGGGAATGTCAGGTAGCTTCAAGGCAGGCATGAATGCCGCCCTCAAAATGAAAAAGCAGGGCTAGTTCCAGCAGGCCCCCGTTTTCATGGGCACACTCAGCGTACATCCCTGTGGCTTCTAACGAGTCCCAAGAGACACCGGTTACCCTGCGTTTCCTTCCCTGAATTAACTTATCGAAGTAGGGAGTCCCGCACCCGGCGAACTGTCTCAACCGAGGAACGCCGTAGCTGCTCCTCTGGGCCTGGGGCTGCCTGCAGTGCCGCAGAAGGAACAGGACTTGAAGTGCAGTAAGAACCCAAGCCGCCGTCCTCTAGGAGGCCCGGTGACTTCAGTCAGGAGGTCCTGGATGGAACGCAAAGACGAGGGCTCCTCTGAGGGCAGGTCCGATTAGGGCACCGCGTAAGACCTCCGCGCCACGTGGGACGTGCCAGAACGGTGTTCGCGAACGTGTGCGAGTTCGGAGGAAACTAAGCTGCTCCGATGGAGAGGGCAGTGCGTTTCCCTACACTCGGCCTGCACACAGGGGGCTCTGAAGGGTTACGGGCCTGGATGTTGCTTAGCAGACCCAGGTGCACCTGGGGGTACTCAGTGTTCCTGCTGGGAGCAGGGTGCCCCGGCTAGCCTCCCAGGAGTCCAGAAAGCTGTGCTGAGGTTAAAGGCATGCAGAGCAGAGGCCACCGCCTCCTGGAAGCTGCAGCACACCTCCGCTTCTGCACTGCGAATCAGGGCCTTCCTTCCAGGCATGGGTTCATGCTGGGTGTGCCGGTAGCGACACAGCGTGCTAAGATGCTGACTTTCTCCTCGAGCAGAGTGACTTCAGGTACGAGGGCGGGCCTCGCAGTGTTCCAAGCGCAGTGTTCTCTCATGGCAACTCACACAAGGGCCATGACTGAGTCTTCCTGGGTACTTCGCACTCACCAGCCATGTTGTCCCGAGGGCGTTCGAGGGCTCTGGATATGTAGCACTCCTCAAGGAACGCGCAGTGTGTTTCTGCCCAGCACTCGGGAGGCACAGAGGTCCTCCGGGGGATCAACCAATGGACCTCGACGTTGCTCCGCCGGCCCACAGGTGTCTGGAGGCACTCAGTGACCTCGGAGGGAAAACGATGCACACCCGTGGGGCCTAGGAGTCCCCGGACGCGTACTTCCTTTAAAATAAAGCACATAAGCGACTGAGAACTTGTGGAGACAGCTACATGCCTCCCTTTCTGCACGGCTACTCAGGGCCTAACCTGGAGGTGAGTTCTCACGTCGCGGTTCCCTTACTCTCTAGAGCCTGTCATGCGGACCGCCGCCGCGGCCACAGAAGCCCCTGGTTTAGAGAGAGCAAACTCATAATTTTACCCGAAGCATTCTTCAAGGGCTCACTGGCCTGTCGGGAGCCGGGAATGTCAGGTAGCTTCAAGGCAGGCTTGAATGCAGCCCTTAAAATGGAAAAGCAGGGCTACTTCCAGCAGGCCCCCGTTTTCAAGGGCACACTCAGCGTACATCCCTGTGGTTTCTAACGAGTCCCAAGAGACACCGGTTACCCTGCGTTTCCTTCCCTGAATTAACTTATCGAAGTAGGGAGTCCCGCACCCGGCGAACTGTCTCAACCGAGGAACGCCGTAGCTGCTCCTCTGGGCCTGGGGCTGCCTGCAGTGCCGCAGAAGGAACATGACTTGAAGTGCAGTAAGAACCCAAGCCGCCGTCCTCTAGGAGGCACGGTGACTTCAGTCAGAAGGTCCTGGATGGAACGCGAGGACGAGAGCTCCTCTGAGGGCAGCTCCGATTAGGGCACCGCGTAAGACCTCCGCGCCACGTGGGACGTGCCAGAACGGTGTTCGCGAACGTGTGCGAGTGTGGAGGAAACTAAGCTGCTCCGATGGAGAGGGCAGTGCGTTTCCCTACGCTCGGCCTGCACACAGGGGTCTCTGAAGGGTTACGGGCCTGGATGTTGCTCAGCAGACCCAGGAGCACCAGGGGGTACTCAGTGTTCCTGCTGGGAGCAGGGTGCCCCGGCTAGCCTCCCAGGTGTCCAGAAAGCTGTGCTGCCATTAAAGGCATGCAGAGCAGAGGCCACTGCCTCCTGGAAGCTGCAGCACAGCTCCGCTTCTGCACGGTGAATCAGGGCCTTACTTCCAGGCATGGGTTCATGCTGGGTGTGCCGGTAGCGACACAGCGTGCTAAGATGCTGACTTTCTCCACGAGCAGAGTGACTTCAGGTACGAGGGCGGGCCTCGCAGTGTTCCAAGCGCAGTGTTCTCTCATGGCAACTCACACAAGGGCCATGACAGAGTCTTCCTGGGCACTTCGCACTCACCAGCCATGTTGTCCCGAGGGCGTTCGAGGGCTCTGGAGATGTAGCGCTCCTCAAGGAATGCGCTGTGTGTTGCTGCCCAACACTCGGCAGGCACAGAGGTCCTCCGGGGGATCAACCAATGGACCTCGACGTTGCTCCGCCGGCCCACAGGTGTCTGGAGGCACTCAGTGACCTCGGAGGGAAAACGATGCACACCCGTGGGGCCTAGGAGTCCCCGGACGCGTACTTCCTTTAAAATAAAGCACATAAGCGACTGAGAACTTGTGGAAACAGCTGCATGCCTCCCTTTCTGCACGGCTACTCAGGGCCTAACCTGGAGGCGAGTTGTCACTTCGAGTTTCCCTTTCGCTCTAGAGCCTGTCATGCGGACTGCCGCCGCCGCCACGGAAGCCTCTGGTTTAGAGAGAGCAAACTTATAAATTTCCCCGAAGCATTCTTCCAGGTCTCACTGGCCTGTCGGGAGCCGGGAATGTCAGGTAGCTTCAAGGCAGGCATGAATGCCGCCCTCAAAATGGGAAAACAGGGTTAGTTCCAGCAGGCCCCTGTTTTCATGGGCACACTGAGTGTAAATCCCTGTGGCTTCTAACGAGTCCCAAGAGACACCGGTTACCCTGCGTTTCCTTCCCTGAATCAACTTATCGAAGTAGGGAGTCCCACATCCGGCGAACTGTCTCAACCGAGGAACGCCGTAGCTGCTCCTCTGGGCCTGGGGCTGCCTGCAGGGCCGCAGAAGGAACAGGACTTAAAGTGCAGTAAGAACCCAAGCCGCCGTCCTCTAGGAGGCACGGTGACTTCAGTCAGGAGGTCCTGGATGGAACGCGAAGACGAGGGCTCCTCTGACGGCAGCTCCAATTAGGGCATGGCGTAAGACCTCCGCGCCACGTGGGAGGTGCCAGAACGGTGTTCGTGAATGTGTGCGAGTACAGAGGAAACAAAGCTGCTCCGAAGGAGAGGGCAGTGTGTTTCCCTACACTCGGCCTGCACACAGGGTTCTCTGAAGGGCTACGGGCCTGGATGTTGCTTAGCAGACCCAGGTGCACCTGGGGGTACTCAGCGTTCCTGCCGGAAGCAGGGAACCCCGGCTAGCCTCCCAAGTGTCCAGAAGGCTGTGCTGCCGTTAAAGGCATGCAGAGCAGAGGCCACCGCCTCCTGGAAGCTGCAGCACGCCTCCGCTTCTGCACGGCAAATCAGGGCCTTACTTCCAGGCATGGATTCATGCTGGTTGTGCCGGTAGCGACACAGCGTGCTAAGATGCTTACTTTATCCTTGAGCAGAGTGACTTCAGGTACGAGGGCGGGCCTCGCAGTGTTCCAAGCACAGTGTTCTCTCATGGCAGCTCACACAAGGGCCATGACAGAGTCTTCCTGGGCACTTCGCACTCACCAGCCATGTTGTCCCGAGGGCGTTCGAGGGCTCTGGAGATGTAGCGCTCCTCAAGGAACGTGCAGTGTGTTGCTGCCCATCACTCGGCAGGCACAGAGGACCTCCGGGGTATCAACCAATGGACCTCGACGTTGCTCCGCTGGCCCACAGGTGTCTGGAGGCACTCAGTGATCTCGGAGGGAAAACGATGCACACCCGTGGGGCCTAGGAGTCCCCGGACGCGTACTTCCTTTAAAATAAAGGACATAAGCGACTGAGAACTCGTGGAAACAGCTGCATGCCTCCCTTTCTGCACGGCTGCTCAGGGCCTAACCTGGAGGCGAGTTCTCACGTCGAGGTTCCCTTTCGCTCTAGAGCCTGTCATGAGGACCACCGCTGTGGCCACGGAAGCCCCTTATTTACAGAGAGCAAACTCATAATTTTCCCCGAAGCATTCTTCCAGGGCCCACTGGCCTGTCGGGAGCCGGGAATGTCAGGTAGCTTCAAGGCAGGCATGAATGCCGCCCTCAAAATGGGAAAGCAGGGCTAGTTCCAGCAGGCCCCCGTTTTCATGGGCACACTCAGAGTACATCCCTGTGGCTTCTAACGAGTCCCAAGATACACCGGTTACCCTGCGTCTCCTTCCCTGAATCAATTTATCGAAGTAGGGAGTCCCGCATCCGGCGAACTGTCTCAACCGAGGAACGCCGTAGCTGCTCCTCTGGGCCTGGGGCTGCCTGCAGTGCCACAGAATTAACAGGACTTGAAGTGCAGTAAGAAACCAAGCCGCCGTCCTCTAGGAGGCACGGTGACTTCAGTCAGGAGGTCCTGGATGGAACGCGAAGACGAGGGCTCCTCTGAGGGCAGCTCCGACTAGGGCACCGTGTAAGACCTCCGTGCCACTTGGGACGTGCCAGAACGGTGGTCACGAAAGTGAGCGAGTGCGGAAGAAACTAAGCTGCTCCAAAGGAGAGGGCGGTGTGTTTCCCTACGCTCGGCCTGCACACAGGTGGCTCTGAAGGGCTACAGGCCTGTATGTTGTTTAGCAGACCCAGGTGCACCTGGGGGTACTCAGTGTTCCTGCCGGGAGCAGGGAGCCCCGGCTAGCCTCCCAGGTGTCCAGAAAGCTGTGCTGCCATTAAAGGCATGCAGAGCAGAAGCCACCGCCTCCTGGAAGCTGCAGCACGCCTCCGCTTCTGCACGGCGAATCAGGGCCTTACTTCCAGGCATGTGTTCATGCTGGGTGTGCCGGTAGCGACAGAGCGTGCTAAGATGCTGACTTTCTCCTCGAGCAGAGTGACTTCAGGTACGAGGGCGGGCCTCGCAGTGTTCCAAGCACAGTGTTCTCTCATGACAGCTCACACAAGGGCCATGACAGAGTCTTCCTTGGCACTTCGCACTCACCAGCCATGTTGTCCCGAGGGCGTTCGAGGGCTCTGGAGATGTAGCGCTCCTCAAGGAACGCGCAGTGTTTTCCTGCCCAGCACTCGGCAGGCACAGAGGTCCTCCGGGGGATCAACCAATGGACCTCGACGTTGCTCCGCCGGCCCACAGATGTCTGGAGGCACTCAGTAACCTCGGAGGGAAAACGATGCACACCCGTGGGGCCTTGGAGTCCCCGGATGCGTACTTCCTTTAAAATAAAGCACATAAGCGACTGAGAACTCGTGGAAACAGCTGCATGCCTCCCTTTCTGCACGGCTACTCAGGGCCTAACCTGGAGGCGAGTTCTCACGTCAAGGTTCCTTTTCGTTCTAGAGCCTGTCATGCGGACCGCCGCCGCAGCCTCTGAAGCCCCTGGTTTAGAGAGAGCAAACTCATAATTTTCCCCGAAGCAATCTTCCAGGGCTACCTGGCCTGTCGGGATCTGGGAATGTCAGGTAGCTTCAAGACAGGCATGAATGCATCCCTCAAAATGGGAAAGCAGGGCTAGTTCCAGCAGGCCCCCGTTTTCATGGGCACACTCAGCGTACATCCCTGTGGCTTCTTACAAGTTACAAGAGACACCGGTCACCCTGCATTTCCTTCCCTGAATCAACTTATCGAAGTAGGGAGTCCTGCATCCAGCGAACTGTCTCAACCGAGGAACGCTGTAGCTGCTCCTCTGGGCCTGGGGCTTCCTGCAGTGCCACAGAAGGAACAGGTCTTAAAGTGCAGTATGAACCCAAGCCGCCGTCCTCTAGGAGGCAAGGTGACTTCAGTCAGGAGGTCCTGGATGGAACGCGAAGACGAGGGCTCCTCTGAGTGCAGCTCCGATTAGGGCACCGCGTAAAACCTCCGCGCCACATGGGATGTGCCAGAACGGTGTTCGTGAACGTGTGTGAGTGTGGAGGAAACTAAGCTGCTCCAAAGGAGAGGGCAGTGCGTTTCCCTACACTCGGCCTGCACAGAGGGTCTCTGAAGGGCTACGGGCCTGGATGTTGCTTAGCAGACCCAGGTGCACCTGGGGGTACTCAGTGTTCCTGCCGGGAGCAGGGTGCCCCGGCTAGCTTCCCAGGTGTCCAGAAAGCTGTGTTGCCGTTAAAGGCATGCAGAGCAGAGGCCACTGCCTCCTGGAAGCTGCAGCATGCCTCCGCTTCTACACGGTGAATCAGGACCTTACTTCCAGGCATGGGTTCATGCTGGGTGTGCCGGTAGTGACACAACGTGCTAAGGGGCTGACTTTCTCCTCGAGCAGCTTGACTTCAGGTACGAGTGTGGGCCTCGCAGTGTTCCAAGCACAGTGTTCTCTCATGGTAGCTCACACAAGGGCCATGACATAGTCTTCCTGGGCACTTCGCAGTCACCAGCCATGTTGTCCTGAGGGCATTCGAGGGCCCTGGAGATGTAATGCTCCTCAAGGAATGCGCATTGTGTTGCGGCCCAGCACTCGGCACGCCCATAGGTCCTACGGGGGATCAGTCAATGGACCTCGACGTTGCTCAGCCGGCCCACAGGTGTCTGGAGGCAGTCAGTGACCTTGGAGGGAAAACGATGCACACCTGTGGGGCCTAGGAGTCCCCGGACGTCTACTTCCTTTAAAATAAAGCACATAAGCGACTGAGAACTCATGGTAACAGCTGCATGCCTCCCTTTCTGCACGGGTACTCAGGGCCTAACCTGGAGGTGAGTTCTCACGTCGAGGTTCCCTTTTGCTCTAGAGCCTGTCATGCGGACCACCACCGCGGCCACGGAAGCCCCTGTTTTAGACAGAGCAAACTCATAATTTTCCCCGAAGCATTCTTCCAGGGCTCACTGGCCTGTCGGAAGCTGGGATTGTCAGGTAGCTTCAAGGCAGACATGAATGCAGCCCTCAAAATGGGAAAGCAGGGCTAGTTCCAGCAGGCCCCCGTTTTCATGGGACACTCAGCGTACATCCCTGTGTTTTCTAACGAGTCCCAAGAGACACCGATTACCCTGCGTTTCCTTTCCTGAATCAACTTATCGAAGTAGGGAGTCCCGCATCCAGCAAACTGTCTCAACCAAGGAATGCCGTAGCTGCTCCTCTGGGCCTGGGGTTGCCTGCCGTGCCACAGAAGGAACAGGACATAAAGTGCAGTAAGAACCCAAGCCACCGTCCTCTAGGAGGCACGGTGACTTCAGTCAGGATGTCCTGGATGGAACGCGAAGATGAGGGTTCCTCTGAGTGCAGCTCCGATTGGGGCAATGCATACGACCTCCGTGCAATGTCGGACGTGCCACAACAGTTTTCGTGAACGTGTGTGTGTGCGGAGGAAACTAAGCTGCTCCAAAGGAGAGGGCAGTGCATTTCCCTATACTCGGCCTGCACAGAGGGGCTCTAAAGGGCTACGGACCTGGATGTTGCTTAGCAGACCCAGGTACACCTGGAGGTACTGAGTGTTCCTGCCGGGAGCAGGGTGCCCCGTGTAGCCTCCCAGGTGTCTAGAAAGCTGTGCTGCCATTAAAGGTATGTAGAGCAGAGTCCACCACCTCCTGGAAGCTGCAGCATGCCTCTGTTTCTGCACTGCAAATCAGGGCCTTACTTCCAGGCATGGGTTCATGCTGGGTGTGCTGGTAGCGACACAGCATGCTAAGATGCTGACTTTCTCCTTGAGCAATGTGACTTCAGGTACCAGGGCCTTGAAGTATTCCAATCAGTGTTCTCTCATGGCAGCTCACACAAGGGCCATGACAGAGTCTTCCTGGGCACTTCGGTCTCAGCAGCAATGTTGTCTTGAGGCCGTTCGAGGGCTCTGGAGATATAGCTCTCCTCAAGGAACTTACAGTTTGTTGCGCCTCACTTGGCACACACAGGGGGTCTCCGAGGGATCAACCAATGGGCCTTGAAGTTGCTCAGCGTGCCCACAGGGGTCTGGAGGTACTCAGTGTACTTGGAGGGAAATTGATGCACTCCCGAGAGGCCTAGGAGTCTTCAAAGTGGTACTTCCTTTATAATAAGCAGATAAGCGACTAAGAAATCATTTAAACAGCTGTATGCCTCCCTTTCTTCCTGGCTACTCAGGACCTAAACTGGAGGCAAGTTCTCACATTTAGTTTCTCTTTAGCTCTAGAGCTTGTCAGGCTGACCACCACCGCGGCCATGGAAGCACCTGGTTTAGACAGAGCAAAGTCATTTTATGCCCAGAAACATTCTTAGAGGGTTTACAGGCCTGTCTGGAACAGGGAATGTCAGGTAGCTTCAAGGCAGCATGAATGCAGCCTTCAAAATGGGAAAGCAAGGCTAGTTCCAGCAGGCCCCTGTTTCCATAGACACACTCAGCATACACCTCTGTGGTTTCTAACAAGTCCAAAGAGACTTCGGTTACCCTGTGTTTCCTTCCCTGAATGAACTTCTTGAAGTAGGGTGTTCTGCATCAAGTGAACTGTCTCAACCAAGGAACGCCGTAGCTGCTCCTCTGGGCCTGGGGCTGTCTGCAGTGCCACATGGAAGAACAGGACTTAAATTGCAGTAAGAAAGCAAGCCGACTTTCTCTAGGTGGCACAGTGACTTCAGGCAGGACGTTCTACATGGAATGCGACCCCGAGGGTTTCTCTGAGTGCAGCTCATACTAGGGCAATGCGTAAGCCTTCCACACCAGGTGGAATGTGCTAGAACGGTGTTCCTGAACGTGTGCGAGTGCTGGGGAAATCAAGCTGTTCCAAAAGAGAGGGCAGTGCATTGCCCTATGCTTGGCATACACATAGGGTCTCTAAAGGGCTACGAGCCTGGATGATCCATAGCAGACCCAGATGTGCCTCTGGGTACTCAGTGTTTCTGCCGGGAACAGGGTGCCCACGCTAGCCTCCTAGCTGTCTAGAAAACTGAGCTACCGTTAAAGGTACACAGAGCAGAGGCCACCACCTCATGGAAAATGCAGTACTTCTCTGCTTCTGCATGGCAATTCAGGGCCTTACCTCCAGGCATGTGTTCATGCTGGATGTGCTGGTAACAACGCAGCATGGCAGGATGCTGACTTTCTCCTCGAGCAGAGTGACTTCAGGTACGAGGGCCTCGAAGTTTTCCAAGCACAGTGTTCTCTCATGGAATCTCACACAAATGCCATGACAATGTTTTCCTGGGCACTTCGGGTTCACCACCAATGTTGTCCTTAGGCCGTTCGAAGACTCTGGAAATATAGCTCTCCACAAGGAACTTACAGTGTGTTGCCCATCCCTGGGCACACACAGAGGGCCTCTGGGTAATCAACCAATGTGCCTCGAAGGTGCTCAGTCGGCCCACAGGGGTCTGGAGGTACTCAGTGAACTGGGAGGGAAAATGATGCATCCCTGAGAGGCCTAGGAGTCCTCAGATGTGTACTTCCTTTAAAATAAAGCATATAAGCAACTAAGAACTCATGGAAACTGCTGCATGCCTCCCTTTCTGCACGTCTACTAAGGCCCTAACCTGGAGGCAACTTTTCACGTTGAGATTCCCTTTAGCTCTAGAGCTTGTCAGGCGGACCACCACTGTGGCCATGGAAGCACCTGGTTTAGACAGAGCAAACTCTTAATTTTCCCCACAGCATTTTTACAGGGTTCTCAGGCCTGTCAGGAGCAGAGAATGTCAGGTAGCTGCAAGGCAGTATGAATTCAGCCTTCAAAATGGGAAAGAAGGGCTAGTTCCAGCAGGCCCTCGTTTCCATGTGTACCCTCAGCATACACCCTTGTGGTGTCTAACAAGTCCAAAGAGACACAGGTTACCCTGTGTTTCCTTCCCTCAATCAACTTCTTGAAGTAGGCTTTTCTGTATCAAAGTAACTGCCTCAACCAAGGAACACCATAGTTATGCCTCTGGGCCTGTGGCTATTCAAAAGCCTGCAGTGCCACAGGAAGAACAGGACTTAAATTGCAGTAAGAATGCAAGCTGACTTTCTCTAGGAGGCACGGTGACTTCAGGCAGGATGTCCTAAATGGAATGTGAAGCCGAGGGTTTCTCTGAGTGCAGCTCAGACTAGGGCAATGTGTTAGACTTCCACGCCACATGGGACGTGCTTGAACGGTGTTCCTGAATGTGTGCGAGTGCTGGGGTTATTAAGCTGCTACAAAAGAGGGTGCAGTGCATTTCCCTCACGCGGCATACACAGAGTGGCTCAAAAGGGCTACTGGCCTGGATGTTTATTAGCAGACCCACGGGGTCCTGTGGGTACTCAGTGTTCCTTCCGGGAACAGGGTGCTCATGAGAGCCTCCTAGCTTTCCGGAAGACTCTGCTGCAGTTAAAGATATGCAGAGCAGAGGTCCCGGCCTCTTTGCCTGTGCTGCAGGCCTCCGCTTCTGCATGGCAAAACAGGGCCATACCTCCCAACATGTTCTCATGCTGAGTGTTCCGTTAGTGATGCAGCATGGTAGGAAGCTGACTTTCTCTTCAAGCAGAGTGACCTCAGGTACTACGTCCTCGAAGTATTCAAAGCACAGTGTTTTTTCATGGCAGCTCACACCAGGGCCATGACAAATGCTTCCACGGCATGTCGGACTCCCCAGACATGTGGCCCTTAGGCTCTTCAAGGGCTCTGGAAATGTAGCTCCTCTTAAGGAACCTGCCATGTGTTGCCCATCACTCTGCACGCACAGATGTCCTCCGAGGGACCGACCAATTGTCCTCGATATTGCTCAGCCAGCCCACAGGTGTCTGGAGGTACGCAGTGACATTGGAGGGAAAATGATGCACATCTGAGGGGCTAGGAGTCCTCTAAAGGGTACTTCCTTCAAAATAAAGCAGAAAAGTGACTAAGACAACATGGAAACAGCTGCATGCCTCCTTTTCTGCTCGGCTATTCAGGGCCTAACTTGGAGGCAAGTTCTCACGTTGAGTTTCCCTATAGCTCTAGACCATGGCAGGCTGAGCCCCACCGCAGCCATGGAAGCACCTGGTTTAAACAGAGGAAGCTCATTTTTTTCCCAGAAGCATGTGTAGAAGGGCTACATGCCTGTCAACAGCAGTGATTGTCAGGTAGCTTCAAAGCAGCATGACTGCAGCCTTAAAACCAGGAAGCAAGACTAGTTCCAGCAAGCCCCAATTTTGAAGGGCACACCCAGCATACATCCCTGTGGTTTCTAACAAGTAAAAAGAGACACAGTTTACCCTGTGTTTTCTTCCCTGAATCAACTTCTCAAAGTAGGTTGTTCAGCATCAAACGAACTGCCTCAACGAAGGATCGTTGTAGCTACGCCTCTGGGCCTGTGGCTATTCAAAAGCCTGCAGTGCCACAGGAAGAACAGGACTTAAATTGCAGTAAGAATGCAAGCCGACTTTCTCTAGGAGGCAGGGTGACTTCAGGCAGGAGGTCCTAGAAGGAATGCGAAGCCGAGGGTTTCTCTGAGTGCAGCTCAGACTAGGGCAATGCGTAAGAATTCAATGGCATGTTGCACGTGACAGAACTGTGTTCGTGAACGTATGGGAGTGCTGGGGAAATAAAGCTCTCCCTAAAGATAGTGCAGTGCGTTGCCCAACATTCTGCACACACAGAGTGGCTCCAAAGTGCTACTGGCCTGGATGTTGCTTAGCAGACCCAGCGGGGCCTGTGAGTACTCAGTTTACCTGCCAGCAACAGGTTGCCCAAGCGATCCTCCTAGGTGTGCAGAAAACTGTTGTGCAGTTAAAATTATGTAGAGCAGAGGTGACGGCCTAATGGAAATTGCTGCATGACTGCCTCTGTAGGGCAAATCAGGGCCTTACCTCCAGGCATGTGTTCATGTTGGGTGTCCAGTTAGTGACACAACATGGTAAGATGCTCAGTTTCTCCTCGAGCAGAGTGACTTCTGGTGCGAGGTCCTTGAAGTATTCCAAGCAGAGTGTTTTCTCATGGCAACTCACACAAGGGCCATGACAAAGACTTCATGGGCCTTTCGGACTCACCAGAAATGTGGTCCTGAGGCTGATCGAGCACTCTGGAAATGTAGCTCTCCTCAAGGAACGTTCATTGTGTTGTCCATCACTCAGCACAAACAGAGGGCCTCTGACGAACAGACCAATGTACCTTGAGTTTGAGCAGCCAGCCTACAGGGGTCTGGAGGTACTCAGTGACCTTGGAGGAAGAATGATGCACACCCGAGGGGCCTAGGGATCCTCAAAATGGTACTTCCTTTAAAATAAAGTAGAACAGTGACTAAGAAATCATGGAAAGTGCCACATGCCTCCCTTTCTTCACAGCTACTCAGGGCCTAACCTGGAGGCAAGTTCTCTTGTTGAGTTTCCCTTCAGCACTAGAGCTTGTCAGGCTGACCACCACTGTGGCCATGGATGCACCTGGTTTAGACAGAGCAAACTCATTTTTTCCCCAGAAGCACTCTTACATGGTTTACAGGCCTTACAAGAGCAGGGAATGTCAGGTTGATTCAAGGCAACATGAGAACCACCTTGAAAATGGGAAAGCAAGGCTAGTTCTAGCAGGAACCCGTTTCCATGGCCCCACTCAGCATACATCTCTGTGGTTTCTAACAAGTCAAAAGAGACACAGGTTACCCAGTGTTTCCTTCCCTGAACCACTTCTCGAAGTAGGGTGTTCTGCATCAAGGAAACTGCCTCAACCAAGTAACGCCATAGCTACTCCTCTCAGCCTGTGGCTATTCAAAAGCCTGCAATGCCACAGGAGAAACAGGACTTAAATTGCAGTAAGAACGCAAGCCGACTTTCTCTTGGAGGCACGCTGCTACTACTACTGCTGCTGCTGACACTTCTAGTGCTGCTGCTATGACTACTACTAGTACTACTACTACTAGTAGGTGCATGGCAAATACTACTACTACTACTGCTGCTACTACTGCTGCTGCTGCTGCTACTTGTACTGCTGCTGCTGCTACTACTACTACTACTACTAGCCCAGTGCATGACAAATACTACTACTATTACTGCTGCTGCTTGTACTAATTCTACTACTACTGCTACTAGTAGTAGCCCAGTGCATTGCAAATACTACTACTACTACTGCTCCTGATGCTTCTACTACTGCTACTTCTACTATCAATACTTCTAGCCCTATGTATGGCAAACCTACTACTACTACTGCTATGGCTGCTACTGCTACTACTACTATTGCCCCACTGTAGGGCAAATCTGCTGCTACTACTACTGCTGCTGATGCCACTTCTATTGATGGTGCTTCCACTACTACTAATGCTACTACTAGTAGTCCAGTGCTTGGCAAATACTATTACTTTTACTACTACTGTTGCTGCTGCTAATAGTGCTACTACTACTGCTACTACTAGTAGTCCAGGGCATGGCAAATACTACTGCTATTACTCCTACTGCTGCTGCTGCTCCTAGTAATGTTATTTCTACTGCTAAAACTAGTAGTCCAGTGCATGGCAAATACTACCACAATTACTACTACTGCTGCTGCTGCTATACTGTTTCTACTACTATCAAGTCTACTAACCCAGTTCATGGCAAATATACTTCTTCTACTGATATTGCTGCTATTGCTACTACTATGACTGGCCAACTGTATTGCAAATCTGCTGCTACTACTAGTGATGCTGCTGTCACTTCTACTTCTTCTGATACCACTACTAATACTACTACTAACCCAGTGCATGGCAAATCCTACTACTATTTCCACTACTGATGTTAGTACTACTATTGCTGCTACTACTACTGCTGCTGCTACTTCTACTGCTGCTGCTGCTACTATTACTACTACTAGCACAGTGTATGGCAAATAGTACTACTATTACTACTACTGCTGCTGCTGCTGCTACTATTGCTACTACTTCTGTTACTACTACAACTACTGCTGCTGCTGCTACTACTGCTAATAATACTATCAATATTACTAGTCCAGTGCCTGGCAAATTTACTAATACTACTGCTATTGCTTGTACTGCCACTACTAATGCTACAACTAGTAGTCCAGTGCATGGCAAATACTGCTGCTATAACTACTACTGCTTCTGCTGCTACTTCTACTGCTGTTACTACTGCTACTACTAGTAGTCCAGTGCACAGCAAATACTATTACTACTAGTGCTGCTGATAATACTGCTAATACTACTGCTACTACTAGTAGTCCGGTGCATGGCAAATACTTCTACTATTACTACTACTGCTACTGCTCTTGTTACTACTGCTACTACTACTTATGGCCACTGCAGGGCAATTCTGCTGATAGTACTACTGCTGCTGCTGCCACTTCTACTGCTTCTGCAACTACTACTACTTCTACTAGCCCAGTGCATTTCAACTAGTACTAATATTATCACTACTGCTGCTACTACTTTAACTGCTGCTACTACTACTACTATTATTAGTCTGTTGCATGGCAAATACTACTACTATTACTATTACTGCTCCTGCTGCTACTACTGATACTACTATTGCTAGCGGTCCAGTGCATAGCAAATAATATTAATACTATTGGTGCTGCTGCTGCTACTACTGTTACTACTACTGCTACTACTAGTAGTCCAGTGCATGGCAAATACTAATATTACTATTACTGCTGCTGCTGCTCCTACTGCTATTATTACTATCAATACTACTAGCCCAGTGCATGGGAAATATACTACTGCTATTGCTGTTACTGCTACTACTACTACTGGCCCAATGCAGAGCATATCTGCTGCTACTACTACTGCTGCTGCTGCCACTTCTACTGCTGCTGCTACCACTACTACTACTAGCCCAGTGCATGGCAAATACTACTATTACTACTACTGCTGATGTTGCTGCTACTACTGATACAACTACTTCTACTACTAGTAGTCCACTGCATGGCAAATATTACTTCTATTACTACTACTGCTGCTGCTGCTACTACTACTGCTGCTGCTTCTACTACTACAATCAATACTTCTAGCCCACTTCTTGGCAAATATACTAATACTACGGCTATTGCTGCTTATGTTACTACTATTACTGGCCCACTGCAGGGCCAATCTTTTGCCACTACTACTGCTGCTGCTGCTACTTCTACTGCTTCTGCTTCTACTAATGCTACTACTAGCCCTGTGCATGGCAAATACTACTACTATTACTATTACTGCTGTTGCTTCTGCTACTACTACTGCTACTACTAGTAGTCCAGTGCATGGCAAATACTACTACTATTGCTACTATGACTAATGCAATTGCTGCTACTGCTACTACTACTACTGGTGCACTGCAGGGCAAATCTGCTGCTGCTACTAATGCTGCTGCTACCACTTCTACTGCTGCTGCTACCACTACTACCACTACTACTACTAGACAAGTGCATTACTAATACACTTATCACTACTGCTGCTACTACTACTACTGCTGCTACTACTAGTACTACTGCTGCTACTAGTACTACTACTAGCCCATTGCATCCCAAATACTACTACTATTAACACTACTGCTCCTACTACTACCAGCCCAGTGCATGGCAAATACTACTACTATTACCACTACTGCTGCTACTACTACTACTGCTGCTACTACTACTACTGCCACTACTAGTACTACTACTAGCCCAATGCATGGCAAGTACTACTACAATAACTAGTACTGGTGCTGCTACTGCTACTACTGCTACTACTACTGCTACTACATGTAGTCCAGTGAAAGGCAAATACTACTACTGATGCTACTACTGCTGCTGCTGTTGCCACTTGTACTGTCACTGCTACCACTACTACAACTACTACTACTAGCCCAGTGCGTGGCAAATACTACTACTATTACCACTACTGCTGCAACTTCTACTGCTGCTGCTACTACTACTACTTCTGCTACTTGTACTATTACTAGCCCAGTCCATGCCAAATACTACTACTATTACCACTACTGCTGCTACTACTACTGTTGCTACTACTACAGCTACTGCTTCTAATTCTACTGCTGCTACTACAGCTACTACTAGCCCAGGACATGGCAAATAATACTATTATTACTATTGCTGTGGCTGCTACTACCTCTACTAGTACTGTTACTACTGGTCCAGTGCATGGCAAACACCATTTCTATTACTACTACTGCTGCTGCTGCTAATACTGCTACGAATTTTATTGATACTACTAGCTTAGTGCATGACAAATTTACTACAACTACTGCTATTTCTGCTACTGCTACTACTACTACTGGTCCACTGCAGGGCAAATCTGCTGCCAGTAATACTGCTGCTGCCACTTCTACTACTGCTTCAAACACTACTACTATAACTTCTACTACTAACCCAGTGCCTTGCAAATACTACTAGTATTACTACTACTGCTGCTGCTATTACTTCTACTACTACAGCTACTACTAGTAATCCAGTACATGGCAAATACTATTAATACTACTACTGCTGCTGCTGCTTCTACTACTATCAATACTACTAGCCCAGTGCATGGCAAATATACTACTACTACTTCTATTGCTGCTGTTGCTACTACTACTACTGGCCCACTGCAGGGCAAATCTGCTGCTACTACTACTGCTGCTGCTGCCACTTCTACTACTGCTGCAAACACTACTACTATAACTTCTACTACTAGCCCAGTGCATGGCAAATACTACTACTTTTACCACTACTGCTGCTAGTACTAGTACTGCTGCTGCTATTTCTATTGCTGCTGCTACTACTACTATTATTAGTTCAGTGCATGGCAAATACTACTACTATTACTACTACCACTGCTGCTGCTACTTCTGCTAGTATTACTGCTACTACAAGTTGTGCAGTGCATGGCAAATACTATTACTACTACTGCTGCTGCCTGTACTAGTGCTACTACTACTGCTACTACTAGTGGTCCAGTGCATTGCAAATACTACTCTAATTACTACTTCTGCTGCTGTTGCTGCTACTACTGCTACTACTAGTAGTACAGTGCATGGCAAATACTACAACTATTACTACAACTGCTGCTGCTGCTACTACTGCTACTACTATTATCAATACTACTACCTCAGTGCATGGCATATCTACTACTACTACTGCTATTTCAGCTACCACTACTACTACTACTACTGGCCAATTGTAGGGCAAATCTGCTGCTTCCAATTCTGTTGCTGCTGCCACTTGTATTGCTGTTGCTACCACTACTACTACTGCTACTACTAGTAGTCCAGGGTATGGCAAATACTACTACTATTACTACTATGCTGCTGCTTCTACTACTGCTAATACTACTATCAATACTACTAGCCAGTGCATGGCAAATCTACTACTAGTACTTCTATTGCTGCTACTGCTACTACTACTACTGGCCTATGGCCAGGCAAAACTTTTACCATTTCTACTGCTGCTGCGACAATACTACTACTACAACGACTAGTCCATTTCATGGCAAATACTACTACTATTATCACTACTACTGCTGCTAGTACTACTAGTGTTGCTACTTGTTCTAGTACTAGCTCAGTGCGTGGAAAATACTATTATAACTACTCCTACATCTGCTGTTTCTACTACTGCTACTATTACGACTACTAGTAGTAGACCAGTGCATCGCAAATACTACCACTATTACTACTACGGCTGATACTGGTTCTACTATCAATACTACCAGCTCAGTGCATGGCAAATCTACTACTAGTACTTCTATTGCTGCTACTGCTACTACTACTACTGTCCCACTGCAGGGCAAATCTGGTGCTACTACAACTGCTGCTGCGGCCACTTCTAAGGTTGTTGCTACCATTATTACTACTGCTACTACTAGTAGACAAGTACATGGCAAATACTTCTACTATTACCACAACTGCTGCCACTACGACTACTGCTGCTGTTACTTCTACTGCTGCTGCTATTACTGCTACTACTACTACTAGCCCAGTGCTTGGCAGATACTACTAGTATTACCACTACTGCTGCTACTACTAGTACTGCTTTTACTACTACTGCTGCTGCTACTTCTATGGCTGCTGTTGCTACTACTACTCATACTAGCCCTCTTCGTGGCAAATACTACTAAGATTACTATTACTATTGATGCTGCTACTACTGCTACTGCTTCTAATTCTACTGCTGCTGCTACTAGTGCTACTACTACTACTATTAGCCCAAGGTATGGCAAATACTACTACTATTATTACTACTGCTGCTGATGCTACTACTTCTACAAGTACTGTGACTACTTGTAGTCCAGTGCATGGCAAATACTACTTATATTACTACTACTGTTGCTCCTGCTAATACTGCTAGTACTAGTATTAATACTACTAGCCCAGTGCATGGA
The DNA here is from genome assembly GCF_964374135.1 of Grampus griseus. Classification (NCBI taxonomy): domain Eukaryota; kingdom Metazoa; phylum Chordata; class Mammalia; order Artiodactyla; family Delphinidae; genus Grampus; species Grampus griseus. The sequence continues at coordinate 134,365 of NW_028133053.1, forward strand.
AAATCTTCTACTATTACTGCTAATTCTGATACTGCTACTACTATTACTGGCCCACTGCAGGGCAAATCTGCTGCTATTAGTACTGTTGCTGCCTATTCTACTGCTGATGCTACCACTACTACTACTACTACTGCTAGCCCAGTTCATGGCAAATGCTACTGTTATTATCACTACTGCTGCGACTACTACTAATGCTGCTACTACTGCTGCTACTAGTACCACTACTAGCCCAGTGCATGGCAAATACTTGTAGTGTAACTAGTAGTGCTGCTGCTGCTACTACTGCTACTACTTGTAGTACAGTGCATGGCAAATACTACTACTATTACCACAACTGCTACTACTACTATTACTCCTGCTGTTACTATTACTGCTTCTGCAGCTACTTCTACTTCTGCAGCTAATTCTACTACTACAAATAGTCCAGTGCATGGCATATACTACTACTATTACCACTACTGTTGCTGCTGCTACTACTTCGACTACTACTACTACTACTAGTAGTCCAGGGAATGGCAAATACTACTACTATTACTACTACTGCTGCTGCTGCTACTACCAATGCTCCTTCTACTGCTACTACTAGTCATCCTGTTCTTGGTGAAAAGTACTATTATTACTACTACTGCTGCTGCTGCTGCTACAACTGCTACTACTACTAATCCAGTCCATTGCAAATTCTACTATATTAATACTACTGCTGCTGCTGCTGCTACTACTGCTACTACTACTATCAATACTAATAACCCTGCGCATGACAAATCTACTACTAGTACTGTTATTGCTGCTACTTCTTCTACTACTCGCCCATTGCATTCCAAATCTGCTGCTACTAATACTGCTGCTGCTGCCATTTCTACTTCTTCTGCTACCACTACTACTTCTACTCCCCCAGTGCATGGCAAATACTACTACTAGTACTACACCTGCTGCTGCTACTACTGCTGCTGCTGCTACTTCTACTGCTGCTGCTACTACTACTACTACTGGCCCAGTGCCTGGCAAATACTACTACTATTACTATTACTGCTGTTGCTTGTACTAATGCTATTGCTACTACTAGTAGTCCAGTGCATTGCAAATACTACTAATGCTACTATTACTCCTGATGCTGCTACTACTGCTATTATTACTATCAAAACTATTAGCCCTGTGTATGGCAAAACTACTACTACTACTGTTACATCTGCTACTGCTAGTACTACTACTGGCCCACTGCAGGACAAATCTACTACTACTGTTACATCTGCTACTGCTAGTACTACTACTGGCCCACTGCAGGACAAATCTGCTGCTAGTATTACTGCTGCTGATGCCACTTCTATTGCTGGTGCTACCTCTACTACTATTGCTACTACTAGTAGTCCAGTGCATGGCAAATCTACTACTACTACTTCTACTGCTGCTACTGCTACTACTACTACTGGCCTACTGCAGGGCAAATCTGGTGCTACTACAACAGCTGCTGCAGCCACTTCTACTGCTGCTACTACCACTACTATTACTACTAGCCCAGTGTACGGCAAATACTACTTCTATTACCACTACTGCTGCTACTTCTACTGCTGCTGCTACATCTACTCCTGCTGCTAATACTACTATTCCTACTACTTCCATGAGCCTAGTGCATGGCAAATACTACTACTATTACCACAACTGCTGCTACTACTACTATTACTGCTTCTGCTAATTCTACTGCTGCTTCTATTACTACTACTACTAGCCCAGTGCATGGCAAATAGTATTAGTATTACTACTACTGCTGCTTCTGCTCTTACTTCTACTACTACAACTATTACTAATAATCCAGTGCATAGCATATACTATTAATACTACTACTGCTGCTGCTGCTACTACTACTATCGTTACTACTAGCCCAGTGCATGGCAAATATACTAGTACTAGTGCTATTTCTGTTACTGCTACTACTACTGGCCCCCTGCAGGGCAAATCTGCTCCCACTAATACTGCTGCTTCCACTTCTACTGCTGCTGCTACCACTCCTACTACTACTAACCCAGTTCATGGCAAATGCTAATACTATTTCCACTACTGCTGCGACTACTAATAATGCTGCTACTACTACTACTACTGCTAATAGAACCACTACTAGCCCTGTGCATGAAAAATACTAGTAGTGTAACTAGTAATGCTGCTGGTGCTACTACTGCTACTACTTGTAGTACAGTGCATGGCAAATACTACTAGTATTACCACAACTGCTACTACTATTACTACCGCTGCTGCTACTACTGCTGCTGCAGGTACTTCTACTGCTGCTGCTAATTCTACTACTACTACTAGTCCAGTGCACAGCAAATACTACTACTATTAACACTACTGCTGCTGCTTCTACTACTGCGACTACTACTGCTACTTCTAGTAGTTCAGGTAATGGCTACTACTAGGTAGTAGCCACTAGTAGCCACTAGTAGTACAGGTACAGTAGTACAGGTACAGTAGTACAGGTACAGTAGTACAGGTAATGGCAAATACTACTACTATTACTACTACTGCTGCTGCGGACAGTACTACTGCTCCTACTACTTCTACTACTAGTAGTCCTGTACTTGGTGAATACTAGTACTATTACTACTACTGTTGCTGCTACTACTACTAATCCAGTCCATGGCAAATGCTACTATATTACTAATACTGCTGCTGCTGCTACTACTATGGCTACTAGTACTATCAATACTAACAGCCCTGTGCATGGCAAATCTACTACTAGTACTGTTATTGCTGCTACTTCTACTACTACTTCTACTCGCACATTGCAGAGCAAATCTCCTGCTACTACTGCTGCTGCTGCCGCTTTTACTGCTGCTGCTACCACTACTAATACTGCTCGCCCAGTACATGTCAAATACTACTAATATTACTACTACTACTGCTACTACTACTGCTCCTGCTGCTACTTCTACTGTTGCTGCTACTACTAATACTACTACTCGCCCAGTGCATGGCAAATACTACTACTACTACTCCTGATGTTGCTACTACTGCTACTACTACTATCAATACTACTAGCCCTGTGTATGGCAAATCTACTACTACTACTGCCATGGCTGCTACTGTTACTACTACTACTGGTCCACTGCAGGACAAATCTGCTACTATATTAATGCTGCTTATGCCACTTCTATTGCTGGTGCTATCTCTAATATTACTGCTACTACTAGTAGTCCAGTGCATGGAAAATCTACTACTACTTCTACTGCTGTTGCTACTACTACTATCACTACTACTAGCCCAGTGCATGTCAAATATACTGCTACTACTGCTATTGCTCCTACTTCTAGTGCTACTGCTGCTACATCTACTGCTGCTGCTAGTACTACTATTACTGCTACTACTACTAGCCTAGTGCATTGCAAATACTCCTACTATTTCCACAACTGATGCTACTACTACTACTGCTGCTGATACTTCTACTGCTGCTGCTATTACTACTACTAGCCGAATTCATGGCAAATACTACTAGCATTACTACTGCTGCTGCTGCTGCTATTACTTCTACTACTACCGCTACTACTAGTAATCCAGTTCATGGCAAATACTATTAATACTTCTACTGCTGCTGCTGATGCTACTACTATCAATACTACTAGCTCAGTGCATGGCAAATATACTACTATTACTGCCATTGCTGCTACTTCTACTACTACTACTGGCCCACTGCACAGTAAATCTGCTGCTACTAATACTGCTGCTGCTGCCACTTCTACTACTGCTGCAACCACTACTACAATAACTTCTACTCCTTTCCCAGTGCATGGCAAATACTACTACCTTTACCACTACTGCTGCTAGTACTAGTACTGCTGCTGCTACTTCTATTGCTACTACTACTAATACTGTTAGTTCAGTGCATGGCAAATACTACTACTATTACTACTACAGCTGCTGCTGCTACTTCTGCTACTACTACTGTTACTACAAGTTGTGCAGTGCATGGCAAATACTATTATTACTACTGCTGTGGCTTGTACTAGTGCTACTACTACTGCTACTACTAGTAGTCTAGTGCATTGTAAATACAACTATAATTACTACTTCTGCTGCTGCTACTACTGTTACTACTAGTGGTCCAGTGCATTGCAAATACTAGTATAATTACTACTACTCCTGCTGCTGCTGCTACTACTGCTATTACTACTATCAATACTACTAGCCCTGTGCATGGCAAATCTACTACTACTACTGCTATGGCTGCTACTGCTACTACTACTACTGGCGCACTGTAGCACAAATCTCCTGCTACTATTACTGCTGCTGATGCCACTTCTATTGCTGGTGCTCCCTCTACTACTACTGCCACTACTAGTAGTCCAGTGAATGGCAAATCGACTACTACTACTTCTATTGCTGCTACTGATACTACTACTACTGGCCCACTGCAGGGCAAATCTAGTGCTACTACTACAGCTGCTGTGGCCACTTCTACTGCTGCTACTATGACTACTATTACTACTAGCACAGTGCATGGCAAATACTACTTCTATAACCACTACTGGTGCTACTTCTACTGCAGCTGCTGCTACATCTACTGCTGCTGCTAGTACTACTATTACTACTACTACTACTGGCCTAATTCATGGCAAATACTACTATTATTTCCACAACTGCTGCTACTACTACTACTTCTGTTGCTAATTCTACTGCTGCTGCTATTACTACTACTACTAGCCCATTGCATGGCAAACTCTACTAGTATTACTACTACTGCAGTTGCTGCTGCTATTATTTCTACTACTACCACTACTACTAGTAAACCAGTGCATGGCAAATGCTATTGATACTACTAATGCTGCTGCTGCTACTACTACTATCAGTACTACTAGCCCAGTGCATGGCAAACATACTACTACTACTGCTATTGCTGCTAGTGTTAATACTACTACTGGTTCACTGCAGGGCAAATTTGCTGCTACTACTACTGCTGCTGCTGCCACTTCTACTGCTGCAGCTACCACTACTACTATAATTTCTACTATTAGCCCAGTGCATGGCAAATAGTACTACTTTTACCACTACTGTTGCAATACTACTACAGCTGCTGCTATGTCTACTGCTACTAATACTAGTACTATTAGTTCAGTGCATGGCAAATATTACTAATATTACTACTACCACTGCTGCTGATACTTCTGCTACTATTACTGCTTCTACAAGTAGTGCAGTGCATGGCAAATGATATTACTACTACTGCTGCTACTACTGCTACTACTACTAGTACTGTTGCTGCTACTTCTACTGCTGCTTCTGCTACACCTACTGCTGCTGCTACTACTACTACTAGTCCAGAGCATGGCTAATACTACTACTATTACTACTACTGCTTCGGCTGCTACTAGTGCTACTACTAGTGCTACCACTAGTACTCCAGTGTATATCAAATACTACTAGTATCACTACTACTGCTGCTACTACTTCTACTGCTGCTGCTACTTCTACATCTGCTGCTACTTCTACTACTACTACTAGCCCAATGCATGGGATATACTACTACTATTACTACCATTGCTGCTGCTGCTACTAGTGCTACTATTACTGCTACTACTAGTAATCCAGTGCATTGCAAATACTACTATATTTACTACTGCTGCTGCTATTACTGCTACTACTAGGGGTCCAGTGCATTGCAAATACTACTATAATTACTACTACTTCTGCTGCTGCTGTTACTACTGCTAGTACTACTGCTACTACTAGTAGTACAGTGCATGACAAATACTACCACTATTACTACTACTGCAGCTGCTGGTACTACTAGTATTAACACTACTAGTGCAGTGCTTGTTAAATTTACTACTCCTCCTATTGCTTCTACTGATACTACTACTACTGGCACACTGCAGGACAAATCTGCTGCTACCACTAGTGCTGCTGCTGCCACTTCTACTGCTGCTGCTACCACTACTAGCCCAGTGCATTGCAAATACTACTACTACTACCTCTACTGATGCTACTACTACTGCTGCTGCTGCTACTTCTACTGCTGCTGATGCTACTACAAGTACTATTAGACCAGTGCCTGTTATAAACTACTAGTATTACTACTACTCCTTCTGATGCTACTACTGCTACTACTACTGCCACTACTAGTAGTGCAGTTCATGGCAAATACTACTGCTATTTCTACAACTGCTGCTCCTGCTACTACTGCTAATACTACTATCAATACTACTAGCTCACTGCATGGCAAATATACTACTAATACTGCTATTTCTGATACCGCTACTACTACTACTACTGCCCAACTGCAGGGCAAATCTGCTGCTACTATTTCTGTAGCTGCTGCCACTTCTATTGCTGTTGATACCTCTACTACTATTGCTACTACTAGTTGTCCAGTGCATGGCAAATACTACTACTGTTAGTAGTACTGCTGCTGCTGCTGCTACTTTTGCTACTACTACTGCTACTTCTAGTAGTCCAGTGCATTGCAAATACTAATACTATTACTACTACTGCTGATGCTGCTAATACTGCTACTACTAATATCAATACTACTAGCCCTGTGCATGGCAAATCTACTAATTCTATTGCTATTGCTGCTACTGCTACTACTACTACTTACCCAGTGCATGGCAGATATTACTACTATTACCACTACTGCTGCTGCTGCTGCTAATACTGCTACTACTACTGTTACTAATAGTAGTCCAGTGCATGGAAAATATTTCTAATATTACTACTACTTCTGCTGCTACTACTGCTACTACTCATATCAATACTACTAACCCAGTGCATGCACATCTACTAGTACTACACCTATTAGTGCTAAGGCTAATACTACTATTTGCAAACTTCAGGGCCAATCTACTGCTATTAGTACTGATGTTGCTGCCAATTCTACCGCTGCTGCTACAAATACAACTACTACTACCAGTACACAAGTGTATTTCAAACACTACAAATATTACCACTCCTGCTGCTACTACTACTACTGCTTCTACTACTACTGCTGCTGCTACTAGTACTACTACTAGCCCAGTCCATTCCAAGTACTACTACTATTATCATTACTGCTGCTACTACTACTACTGCTGCTATTAGGACTTCTACTAGCCCAGTGCATGGCAAGTACTACTGCTATTACCACTACTGCTGCTACCACTACTACTGCTGCTATTACTACTGCTGCTACTACTTTTGCTGCTGTGGCTGCTACTAGTACTTCTACTAGCACGGTGCATTGCAAATACTACAAGTATTCCTATTACTGCTTCTTCTGTTGCTACTACTGCTACTAGTACTGCTACGTCTAATAGTCGAGTTCATGGCAAATACTACTACTATTACTACTGCTTGTGCTGCTGCTACTACTGCTAATACTAGTGTCAATACTACTAGCCCAATGCATGGTAAATCTACTACTACTACTCCTATTGCTCCTACTGCTACTATTACTACTGGCCCACTGCCTGGCATATCTGCTGCTACTACACCTGCCTCTGCTGCCACTTCGACTTCTGCTGCTACCCCTACTTATTCTACAACTACCAGCCCAGTGCATGGAAAATACTACTACTATTACTACTACTGCTGATACTGCTACTACTGATACTAGTACTTCTACTACTAGCCCAGTGCCTGGTAACTACTACTATTACTACTACTCCTGCTGCTGCTACTACTGCTACTACAACTGCTGCTACTAATAGTGCAGTTCTTAGCAAGTATTACTACTATTACTACAACTGATGCTGCTGCTACTACTGCTACTAATACTATCAATACTACTGGCTCAGTGCATGGTAAAGCTACTACAACTACTGCTATTGCTGCTACCACTACTACCACTACTAGTGGCCCACTGTTGGGCAAATCTTCTGCCACTTCTCCTGTGGCTGTTACCTCTACTACTACTACTACTACTAGCCCATTGCATGGGGAATACTACTACTATTACCACTACTGCTGCTACTCCTACTACTGCTGCTACTAATACTGCTGCTGTTATTTGTAGTATTACTAGTCCTGTGCATGGAATATAGTACTACTATAACTACTCGTATGTCTGCTGTTTCTACTACTGCTACTACTACTGCTACTACTAGTAGTCCAGTGCATGGCAAATACTACTACTATTACTACTACAGCTGCTGCTGCTACTTCTGATACTACTACTGCTACTACAAGTAGTCCAGGGCATGGCAAATACTATTACTACTACTGCTGCTGCTGTTCCTACCACTGCTACTACTAATGTTTCTACTAGTAGTCCAGTTCATGGCAAATACAAGTACTATTACTACTACTGCTGCTGTTTCTACTACTGCTAATACTACTATCAATACTACTAGAACAGTGCATGGAAAATCTACTACTACTAGTGCTATTGCTGCTACTTCCACTACTACTATTGGCCCACTGCCAGGCAAATCTTCTACCACTTCTACTGCTGCTGTGACCACTACTACTACTACTACTAGCCCATTGCATGGCAAATACTACTACTATTACCACTAGTGCTGCTACTCCTACTACTGCAGTGACTACTACTACTGCTGCTAGTTGTACTCTTACTAACCCAGTGCATGGAAAATACTACTACTATTACTACTCCTACATCTGCTGTTTCTACTACTGCTCTACTACTGCTACTACTAGTAGTCCCGTGCATGGCAAATACTACTACTATTACTACTACTGCTGCTTCTGTTACAACTAAAATACTACTAGCTCAGTGCATGGCAAATTTATTAACAGTACTTCTATTGCTGATTCTTCTACTAGTACTACTGGCCCACTGCAGGGCAAATCTTGTACTACTACTGCTGCTGCTGCTCCTTCTGCTACTACTACTAATCCAGACCATGGCAAATGCTACTATATTACTACTACTGTTGCTGCTGCTGTTACTACAGCTACTATTACTATCAATAATAATAGCCTTGTGCATGGCAAATCTACTACTAGTACTCTTATTGCTGCTACTTCTACTACTACTACTCGCCCATTGCAGGGCAAATCTGCTGCTACTACTAATGCTGCTGCTGCCACTTCTACTGCTGCTGCTAAAAGTACTACTAGTACTACGACTACTACTAGCTCAGTTCATGGCAAAAACTACTACTATTAATACTACTACTCTACTAGTACTGCTGCTGCTGCTACTTCTACTGCTGCTGCTGCTACTACTACTACTCGCCCAGTGCATGGCAAATACTACTACTATTACTACTACTGCTGCTGCTTGTATAAATGGTATTACTACTGCTACTACTAGTAGCTCAGTGCATTGCAAACACTACTACTACTACTGATGCTGCTACTACTGCTACTACTACTATCAAAACTACTAGCCCTGTGTACGGCAAATCTACGACTACTACTGCTATGGCTGCTACTGCTACTACTACTGGCCCACTGCAGGACAAATCTGCTGCTACTATTACTGCTTCTGTTGCCACTTCTATTGCTGGTGCTAACTCTACTACTACTGCTACTACTAGTAGTCCAGTGCATGGCAAATACTACTTCTATTACCACTACTGCTGCTACTTCTACTGCTGATGCTGCTACATCTACCGCTGCTGCCTGTACTACTAATACTACTACTAATACTAGTGTAGTGCATGACAAATACTACTACTATTACCACAACTGCTGCTACTACTACTACTGCTGCTGCTACTTCTGCTGCTGCTATTACTTCTACTACTACTACTACTAGCCCAGTGCATAGCAAATAGTACTAGTATTACTACTACTGCTGCTATTACTTCGACTACTACTGCTACATCTGTAATGCAGTGTATGCCACATACTATTAATACTACTAATGCTGCTGCTAATACTACTATCAATACTACTAGCCCAGTGCATGGCAAATATACGATTACTACTGCTATTTTTGCTGCTACTACTACTACTGGCCCACTGCAGGGCAAATCTGCTGCTACTACTACTGCTGCCGCTGCCACTTCTACTTTTGCTGCTACCACTACTACTATAACTTCTACTACTAGCCCAGTGCATGGCAAATACTAGTAATTTTGTCACTACTGCTGCTACTACTACTACTGCTGCTGCTACTTCTATTGCTCCTGCTACTACTACTATTAGTTCAGTGCATGGCAAATACTACTACTATTACTCCTTCTGCTGCTACTTTTGCTACTACTACTGCTACCACATGTAGTGCAGTGCATGGCAAATACTATTACTACTACTGCTTCTCCTAGTACTGCTATTACTACTACTGGCTCACTGCAGGGCAAATATGGTGCTACTACTACAGCTGCTGCGGCCACTTCTACAGCTTCTACAACCACTATTATTACTACTAGCCCAGTGCATGGCAAATACTACTTATATTACTTCTACTGCTGCTACTTCTACTGCTGCTGCCAGTACTATTACTACTACTACTACTAGCCCATTGCATGGCAAATACTACTACTATTACCACAACTGCTGCTACTACTACTACTTCTGCTGCTACTTCTACTGCTGCTGCTATTACTTCTAATACTACTAGCCCAGTGCATGGCAAATAGTACTACTACTACTTCTTCTGCTGCTACTATTACTTCTACTACTACCACTACTTCTAGTAATCCAGTGCATGGCACATACTAATAATATTTCTACTGCTGCTGCTGCTACTACTACTATCAATATGACTAGCCTAGTGCATGGCAAATATACTACTACTGCTATTGTTGCTGCTGCTACTATTACTACTGGCCCACTGCAGGGCAAATCTGCTGCTACTACTACTGCTGCTGCCACTTCTACTTTTTCTGCTACCACTATAATTTCTACTACTGGCCCAGTGCATGGCAAATACTACTAATTTTATCACTACTGCTGCTACTATTACTATTGCTGCTGCTATTTCTATTTCTCCTGCTACTATTACTACTACTATTAGTTCAGTTCATGGCAAATACTACTACTATTACTACTACTGATGCTGCTACTTTTGCTATTACTACTGCTCCTACATGTAGTGCAGTGCATGGCAAATAATATTACTTCTACTGCTGCTCCTAGTACTGCTCCTAGTACTGCTACTACTACTAGTACTGTTGCTGCTAATTCTGCTGCTTCTGCTGCTACATCTACTGCTGCTGCTACTACTACTACTAGTCCAGTGCATGGCTAATACTACTCTTATTACTACTACTGCTTTGCCTGCTACTATTGCTACTACTATTGCTACTACTTGTAGTCCAGTGTATATCAAATACTATTAGTATCACTACTACTGCTGCTGCTACTTCTACTGCTGCTGCTACTTCTACAGCTGCTGCTACTTTTAGTACTACTACTAGCCAATGCTTGGTAAATACTACTACTATTACTACCACTGCTGCTGCTGCTGCTACTAGTGCTGCTACTACTGCTACTACTAGTAGACCAGTGCATGGCAAATACTACTATAATTACTACTACTGTTGCTGCTGCTGCTACTACTGCTAATACTACAATCAATACTAGTAGCTCAGTGCATGGCAAATCTATTACTACTATTTCTGCTACCTCTACTGCTACTACTACTGGCCAACTGCAGGGCAAATCTGCTGCTATTTCTTCTGTTGCTGCTGCCAATTCTATTGCTGTTGCTACCACTACTAGTACTGCTACTACTTGTAGTTTATTGCTTGGCAAATACTACTACTATTAGTACTACTGCTGCTGCTGCTGCTACTCTTGCTACTACTACTGCTACTACTAGTAGTCCAGTGCATTGCAAATATTAATACTATTACTACTACTGCTGATGCTGCTACTACTGCTACTTATAATATCAATACTACTAGCGGAGTGCATGGCAAATTTACTACTACTACTGCTATTTCTGCTACTGCTACTACTACTACTGGTCCACTGCAGTGCAAATCTGCTGCCACTAGTACTGCTGCTGCCACTTCTACTGCTGCTGCTATCATTACTACTACTACTACTGCTAACCCAGTTCATGGAAAATGCTACTGATATTATCACTACTGCTGCAACTACTAATAATGATGCTACTACTACTACTGCTGCTATTGGTACCACTACTAGCCCAGTGACTGGCAAATACTAGTAGTATGACTAGTAGTGCTGCTGCTGCTACTACTTCTATTTCTTGTAGTACAGTGCATGGCAAATACTACTACTATTACCACAACTGCTACTACTACTACTACTGCTGCTGCTACTACTACTGCTTCTGCAGCTACTTCTACTGTTGCTGATAATTGTACTACTACTACTAGTCCAGTGCATGGCAAATACTTCTATTATTAACACTACTGCTGCTGCTGCTACTTCTGCAACTACTTCTGCTACTACTAGTAGTCCAGGGAATGGCAAATGCTACTACTATTACTACTACTGCTGCTGCTATTACTGCTACTACTAGTAATCCAGTCCATGGCAAATGCTACTATATTACTACTACTGCTGCTGCTGCTACTACTGCTACTACTACTATCAATACTAAGAGCGCTGTGCATGGCAAATCTACTGCTAGTACTGTTATTGATGTTACTTCTACTACTACTACTCGCCCATGGCAGGGCAAATCTGCTGCTGCTACTACTGCTGCTGCTGCCACTTCAACTGCTCCTGCTCCCACTACTACTACTACTATGACTACTACTAGCTCAGTGCATGGCAAATAGTACTAGTATTACTACTAGTGCTGCTGCTTGTACTAATGCTACTACTACTAGTAGTAGTAGTCCAGTGCATTGCAAATACTAGTATAATTACTACTACTCCTGCTGCTGCTGCTACTACTGCTATTACTACTATCAATACTACTAGCCCTGCGTATGGCAAATCTACTACTACTACTGCTATGGCTGCTACTGCTACTAGTACTACTGGCCCACTGCAGGACAAATCTGCTGCTACTATTACTGCTTCTGATGCCAATTCTATTGCTGGTGCTACCTCTACTACTACTGCTACTACTAGTAGTCCAGTGCATGGCAAATCTACTACTACTACTTCTATTGCTACTACTGTTACTACTACAACTGGCCCACTGCAGGGCAAATATGGTGCTACTACTACAGCTGCTGCAGCCACTTCTACTGCTGCTACTACCACTACTATTACTACTAGACCAGTGCATGACAAATACTACTTCTATTATCACTACTGCTGCTACTTCTACTGCTGATGCTGCTACATCTACTGCTGCTGCCAGTGCTACTATTACTATTATTACTACTAGTCTAGTGCATGGCAAATACTACTACTATTACCACAACTGCTGCTACTACTACTACTTCTGTTGCTACTTCTACTGCTGCTGCTATTACTTCTACTACTAATACTACTAGCCCAGTGCATAGCAAATAGTACTAGTATTACTACTGCTGCTGCTGCTGCTGCTATTACTTCTACTACTACTGCTACTTCTAGTAATCCAGTGCATGGCACATACTATTAATACTACTTCTGCTGCTGCTGCTACTACTACTATCAATACTACTAGCCCAGTGCATGGCAAATATACTACTACTACTGCTATTGTTCCTGCTGCTACTACTACTACTGGCCCACTGCAGGGCAAATCTGCTGCTACTAGTACTGCTGCCACTGCCACTTCTACTTTTGCTGCTACCACTACTACTATAACTTCTACTTCTAGCCCATTTCATGGCCAATACTTCTAATTTTATCACTACTGCTGCTGCTACATCTATTGCTGTTGCTACTACTACTGTTAGTTCAGTGCATGGCAAATACTACTAGTATTACTACTACTGCTGCTGCTACTTTTGCTACTATATGTAGTGCAGTGCAGGGCAAATACTATTACTACTACTGCTGCTGCTACTACTGCTACTACTACTGCTACTACTACTAGTACTCTTGCTGCTAATTCTACTGCTGCTGCTGCTACATCTACTGCTGCTGTTACTTCTACAGCTGCTGCTAATTCTACTACTACTACTAGTCCAATGCATGGTAAATACTGCTACTATTACTACCACTGCTGCTTCTGCTGCTACTAGTGCTACTACTACTGCTACTATTAGTAGTCCAGTTCATGGCAAATTCTACTATATTTACTACTTCTCCTGCTGCTACTACTGCTACTATTAGTGGTCCAGTGCATTGCAAATACTACTATAATTACTACGACTGCTGCTGCTGCTACTACTAGTGGTTCAGTGTATGGCAAACACTACAATTACTACTACTGTTGCTGCTGCTACTACTGCTAATACTACTATCAATACTACTAGCTCAGTGCATGGCAAATCAATTACTACTACTGCTATTTCTGCGACCACTACTACTACTACTACTGGCCAACTTCAGGGCAAATCTGCTGCTAAATCTTCTGTTGCTGCTGCCACTTCTATTGCTGTTGCTACCACTCATAGTACTGCTACTACTAGTAGTTTACTGCATGGCAAACACTACTACTATTAGTAGTACTGCTGCTGCTGCTGCTACTATTGCTACTACTACTGATACTACTAGTAGTCCAGTGCATTGCAAATATTAATACTACTACTACTACTGCTGATGCTGCTACTACTGCTACTACTAATATCAATACTACTAGCCCAGTGATGGAAAATCTACTACTACTATTGCTATTGCTGCTACTGCTACTACTACTAGTAACCCAGTGCATGGCAGATACTAATACTATTACCACTATTGCTGCTGCTACTACTGCTACTAGTACTGCTACTAATAGTAGTCCAGTGCATGGAAAATACTACTAATATTACTACTACTGCTGCTGCTACTGCTACTACTAGTATCAATACTACTAACCAAGTACTACTACTATACCTATTAGTGCTAATGCTCATACTACTACTTGCACACTGCAGGGCAAATCTGCTGCTACTACTACTGATGTTGCTGGCAATTCTACTGCTGCTGCTACCAATACAATGTCTACTACAACTACTACCCCAGTGCATTTCAAACACTACAAATATTACCACTACTGCTGCTACTACTACTGCTGCTGCTACTAGTACTACTACTAGCCCAGTCCATACCAAATACTATTACTATTACCACTATTGCTGCTACTATTATTACTGCTGCTATTACTACTGCTGCTGATACTACTACTGTTACTGCTTCTAATTCTACTGCTGTTGCTACTACTACTATTACTAGCCCAGGGCATGTCAAATACTACTACTATTATTATTAATTCTCCTGCTGCTACTAATTCTAGTAGTACTGCTATTACTTGTAGTCCAGTGCATGGCAAATACTACTTCTATTATTACTACTGCTACTGCTGCTAATACTTCTAGTACTAGTATTAATACTACTAGCCCAGTGCATGTCAAATCTACTACTACTACTGATATTTCTGATACTGCTACTACTATTACTGGCCCACTGCAGGGAAATCTGCTGCCACTAGTACTGCTGCTTCCACTTCTACTGCTGCTACTACCACTACTACTATTACTACTACTACTAGCCCAGTTCATGGCAAATGCTACTACTATTGCCACTACTGCTGCAACTACTACTAATTCTGCTACTACTACTACTGCTGCTACTAGTATCACTACTATCCCAGTGCATGACAAATACTAGTAGTGTAACTAGTAGTGCTGCTGGTCCTACTACTGCTACTACTTTTAGTACGGTGCATGGCAAATACTACTACAATAAACAGAACTGCTACTACTACTGCTGCTGCTATTACTACTGCTGCTGCAGCTACTTCTACTGCTGCTGCTAAATCTACTACTACTGCTACTCCAGTGCATGACAAATACTCCTAGTGTTCCTACTACTGCTGCTGTTGATACTACTGCTACTACTAGTATCAATACTACAAACCCAGTTCATGGCCAATCTAGTGGTACTACACCTATTAGTGCTAATGCTACTACTTGCCCATTGCAGGACAAATCTGCTGCTACTACTACTGATATTGCTGCCAATTCTACTGCTGCTGCTACCAATACAAGTACTACTACTACTACCCCAGTGCATTTCAAACACTACCAATATTACCACTACTGCTGCTACTACTACTACTGGTGCTACTATTACTGCTGCTGCTACTAGTACTACTACTGCCCAGTCCATGCCAAATACTACTACTATGACTACTACTGCTGCTACTACTACTGCTACTGCTTCTATTAAGACTACTGCTGCTAATATTACTTCTACTGCTTCTAATTCTACTGCTGCTGTTATTACTACTACTACTACTAGCCCAGGGCATGGCAAATAATACTACTATTATTACTACTGCTGCTGCTGCTGCTACTTCTACTTGTAGTGCTACTACTTGTAGTCCAGTGTATGGCAAATACTACCTCTATTACTACTACCGCTGCTGCTGCTAATACTGCAACTACTAGTATTAATAACACTAGCCCAGTGCATCACAAATCTACTACTACTACTGCTATTTCTACTACTGCTACTACTACCACTGGCCCACTGCAGGGCAAATGTGCTGCCTCTAGTATTGCTGCTGCCACTTCTACAGATGCTGCTCCCAGTACTACTACTACTACTACTACTAGCCCAGTTCATGGCAAATGCTACTACTATTACCACTACTGCTGCGACTACTACTAATGCTGCTACTACTACCACTGCTGCTACTAGTACCACCAGTAGCCCAGTGCATGGCAAATAGAGTAGTGTAACTAGTACTGCTGCTGCTGCTACTACTGCTACTATGTGTAGTACAGTGCATGGCAAATACTACTACTATTACCACAACTGCTAATACTACTACTACTGCTGCTACTACTTCTGCTGCAGCTATTTCTACTGCTGCTGCTAATTCTACTACTACTACTAGTCCAGTGCATGGCAAATACTACTACTGTTACCTGTACTGCTGCTGCTGCTACTTCTGCAACTACTACTGCTACTACTAGTAGTCCAGGGAATGGCAAATACTACTAGTATTACTACTGCTGCTGCTGCTGCTACTACTACTGCTCCTTCTACTGCTACTACTAGTAGTCCAGTTCTTGGTGAATACTACTACTATTACTACTACTGCTGCTACTGATCCTACTGCTACTACTACTAATCCAGTCCATGACAAATGCTACCATATTACTACTACTGCTTCTGCTGCTGCTGCTACTACAGCTTCTACTACTATCAATACTAATAGCCCTGTGCATGGCAAATGTACTACTAGTGCTGTTATTGCTGCTGATTCTACTACTACTACTCGCCCCTTGCAGGGAAAATCTGCTACAACTACTACTGCTGCTGCTGCCACTTCTACTGCTGCTGCTACCACTACTAATACTACTCGCCCAGTGCATGGCAAATACTACTACTGCTGCTGCTTGTACTAATGCTACTACTACTGCTACTATTAGTAGTCCAGTACATTGCAAATACTACTGCCACTCCTGATGCTGCTAGTACTGCTATTACTACTATCAATACTACTATCCTTGTGTACAGCAAATCTACTAGTACTGCTATGGCTGCTACTGCTACTAGTACTACTGACCCACTGCAGGACAAATCTGCTGCTACTATTACTGCTGCTGATGCCACTTCTATTTATGGTGCTACCTCTACTACTACTGGTACTACTAGTAGTCCAGTGCATGGCAAATCTACTACTTCTATTGCTGCTACTGCTAATACTACTACTTGCCCAATGCATGGCAAATCTGGTGCTACTACTACAGCTGCCATGGCCACTTCTACTGCTGCTACCACCACTACTATAACTACTAGCCCAGTGCATGGCAAATACTACTTCTATTACCACTACTGTTGCTACTTCTACTGCTGCTGCTGCTACATTTACTGCTGCTGCTAGTACTACTATTTCTACTACTTCCATGAGCCTAGTGCATGGCAAATACTACTACTATTACCACAACTGCTGTTACTACTACTACTGCTGCTGTTACTTCTTCTGCTGCTGCTATTACTACTACTACTAGCCCAGTGCATGGCAAATAGTACTAGTATTACTACTACTTCTGCTGCTGCTATTACTTCTACTATTACTGCTACTACTAGTAATCCAGTGCATGGCACATACTATTAATACTACTTCTGCTGCTGCTGCTACTACTACTATCAATACTACTAGCCCAGTGTATGGCAAATATACTACTACTACTGCTATTGTTCCTGCTGCTACTACTACTACTGGCCCAGTGCAGGGCAAATCTGCTGCTACTACTACTGCTGCTGCTGCCACTTCTACTGCTGCTGCTACCACTACTACTATAACTTCTACTACTAGCCCAATGCATTCCAAATACTACTAAATTTACCACTACTGCTGCTACTACTACTACTGCTGCTACTTCTATTGCTCCTGCTACTACTACTACTACTAATATTACTTCAATGCATGGCAAATACTACTACTATTACTACTGCTGCTGCTGCTACTTCTACTGCTACTTCCTGTAGTGCAGTGCATGGCAAATACTATTACTATTACTGCCGCTGCTACTACTGCTACTACCACTGCTACTACAAGTCCTGTTGCTGCTAATTCTACTGCTGTTGCTGCTACAGCTACTGCTGCTGCTACTACTACTACTAGTCCAGTGCATGGGTAATACTACTACAATTACTACTAGTGCTTTGGCTGTTACTTTTGCTACTACTAGTGCTACTACTAGTAGTCCAGTGTATATCAAATACTACTAGTATCACTTTTAGTGCTGCTACTACTTCTAATGCTGCTGCTACTTCTACAGCTGCTGCTACTTCAACAACTGCTACTAACCCAATGCATGGTAAATACTACTACTATTACTACCACTGCTACTGCTGCTGCTACTAGTGCAAAGACTACTGCTAATACTAGTAGTGCAGTGCATTGCAAATACTAGTATAATTGTTATTTCTGCTGCTGTTACTAGTGCTACTTCTAGTGGTCCATTGCATTGAATATACTACTATACTTACTACTACTGCTGCTGCTGCTACTACTGTAACTGCTAGTAGTACGGTGCATAGCAAATACTACAACTATTACTACTACTGCTGCTGCTGCTACTACTGCTACTACTACTATCAATACTATTAGCTCACTGCATGGCAAATCTACTACTACTACTGCTATTTCTGCTACCACTATTACTACTACTACTGGCCAACTGCAGGGCAAATCTGCTGCTACTATTTCTGTTGATGCTGCAACATCTATTACTGTTGTTACCTCTACTACTACTGCTACTACTAGTAGTCCAGTGCCTGGCAAATACTACTACTATTACTACTGCTATTGCTGCTAATGCTACTACTACAATTGGCCCACTGCAGGGCAAATCTGCTGCTACTACTACTGCTGCTGCTGCCACTTTTATGGCTGCTGCTATCACTACTATTATAACTTCTACTGCTAGCCCAGTGAATGGCAAATACTACTAATTTTACCACTACTGTTACAATACTACTACTGCTTCTGCTAAGTCTACTGCTACTACTACTACTACCATTCTCTCAGTGCATGGCAAATACTACTAATATTACTACTACCGCTGATGCTTCTACTTCTGCTACTACTACTAAAACTAGTGCAGTGCATGGCAAATACTATTACTACTACTGCTGCTGCTACTACTGCTACTACTACTGCTACTACTACTAGTACTCTTGCTGCTAATTCTACTGCTGCTATACCTACTGCTGCTGCTACTACTACTACTAGTCCAGTGCATGGCTAATACTACTACTATTACTACTACTGCTTTGGCTGCTACTATTGTTATTACTAGTGCTACTACTAGTTGTCAAGTGTATACCAAATACTACAAGTAACACTACTACTGATGCTACTACTTCTAATGCTGCAGCTACTTCTACAGCTCCTGCTACTTCTACTAATACTACTAGCCCAATGCATGGTAAATACTACTACTATTACTACCACTGCTGATGCTGCTGCTACTAGTACTACTAGTAGTGCTACTACTCATAGTCCAGTGCATTGCAAATACTACTATAATTACTACTTATACTGCTGCTACTACTGCTACTACTAGTGGTCCTGTGCATTACAAATACTTCTATAATTATTACTACTGCTGCTGCTGCTACTACTGCTACTACTACTGGAGATACTAGTAGTATGGTGCGTGGCAAATACTATGACAATTACTACCACTGCTGCCTCTGCTACTACTAGTATCAATACTACTATCCCAGTACATTGAAATCTACTACTATTCCTCCTATTGCCTCTACTGATACTACTACTACTGGCACACTGCAGGAAAAATGTGCTGCTACCACTACTGCTGATGCTGCCACTTCTACTCCTGCTGCTACCACTACTAGCCCTGTGCATGGCAAATACTACTACTATTACCTCTACTGAGGCTACTACTACCAGGGCTAATGCTACTTCTACTGCTGCTGGTGCTGCTACAACTACTACTAGCCCAGTACCTGGTAAATACTACTACAATTACTTCTACTCCTTCTGCTGCTACTACTGCTACTACTACTGCTACTGATAGTAGTGCAGTGCATTGCAAATATTAATACTATTACTACTACTGCTGATGCTGCTAATACTGCTACTATTAATATGAATACTACTAGCCCAGTGCATGGCAAATCTACTACTACTATTGCTGTTGCTGCTACTGCAACTACTACTACTTACCCAGTGCATGGAAGATACTACTACTATTACCACCACTCTGCTGCTGCTGCTACTACTACTGCTACTAATAGCCATAGTACTACTAGTATAATTGTTATTTCTGCTGCTGTTACTAGTGCTACTTCTAGTGGTCCATTGCATTGAATATACTTACTACTACTGCTGCTGCTGCTACTACTGTAACTGCTAGTAGTACTGTGCATAGCAAATACTACAACTATTACTACTACTGCTGCTGCTGCTACTACTGCTACTACTACTATCAATACTACTAGCCCAGTGCATGGCAAATCTACTAGTACTACACCTATTAGTGCTAATGCTAATACTACTACTTGCACACTGCAGGGCAAATCTGCTGCTACAACTACCGATGTTGCTGCCAATTCTACTGCTGCTGCTACCAATACAACTACTAGTACTACTACCCAGGTGCATTTCAAACACTACAAATATTACCAGTACATCTGCTACTACTACTACTGCTGCTAATACTACTAATGCTGCTACTACTACTGCTGCTGCTACTAGTACTACTACTAGCCCAGTCCATGCCAAATACTACTACTATTACCCCTACTGCTGCTACTACTATTACTGCTACTATTACTACTACTGCTGCTACTACTAATGCTACTGCTTCTAATTCTACTGCTGCTGCTACTACTATTACTACTACTACTAGCCCGTGGCATGGCAAATAATGCTGCTGATGCTACTAGTTCTACTACTGCTGCTACTACTAGTAGTCCAGTGCATTGCAAATATTAATATTATTACTACTACTGCTGATGCTTCTCCTACTGTTACTACTAATATCAATACTACTAGCCCAGTGCATGGCAAATCTACTACCACTATTGCTATTTCTGCTACTGCTACTACTACTACTAACCCAGTGCATGGCCGATACTACTACTTATTACCACTACTGCTGCTGCTGCTGCTACTACTGCTACTACTACTGTTACTAATAGTAGTCCAGTGCATGGCAAATATTACTAATGTTACTACTACTGCTGCTGATACTACTGCTACTACTATTATCAATACTACTAACCCAGTGCATGCATATCTACTAGTACTAATCCTATTAGTGCTAAGGTTAATAGTACTACTTGCACATTGCAGGGCAAATCTGCTGCTACTAGTACTGATATTTCTGCCAATTCTACTGCAACTGTTACCAATGCAACTACTACTACTACTACCCCAATGTATTTCAAACACTACAAATATTACCACTACTGCTGCTACTACTACTACTGCTTCTACTAATACTGCTGCTGCTACTAGTACTACTACTAGCCCAGTCCATTCCAAGTGCTACTACTATTATCACTACTGCTGCTACTACTGCTACTGCTGCTATTACTACTACGGGTGCTACTACTACTACTTCTGCTATTAGGACTACTACTAGCCCAGTGCATGGCAAGTATTACTGCTATTACCGCTACTGCTTCTACCACTACTACTGCTGCTATTACTACTGCTGCTACTACTTTTGCTGCTCTTGCTGCTACTAGTATTACTACTATCACAGTGCATTGCAAATACTACAACTATTCCTATTACTGCTGCTGCTGTTGCTACTACTCCTACTAGTACTGCTATATCTAGTAGTCAAGTGCATGGCAATTACTACTACTATTACTACTGCTGCTTCTGCTGCTACTACTGCTACTACTAGTATCAATACTACTAACTCAATGAATAGTAAATCTACTACTACTACTCCTATTGCTCCTACTGCTACTATTACTACTGGCCCTCTGTCTGGCAAATCTGCTGCAACTACTCCTGCTTCTGCTGCCACTTCGACTTCTGCTGCTACCTCTACTACTTCTTCAACAACCAGCCCAGTGCATGGCAAATACTACTACAATTACTACTACTGCTGATTCTGCTCCTACTGATACTACTACTGCTTGTACTACTAGCCCAGTGCCTGGTAAATACTTCTACTATTACTACTACTCCTGCTGCTGCTACTACTGCTACTACAACTGCTGCTACTAATAGTGCAGTGCTTAGCAATACTACTAATATTACTACAACTCCTGCTGCTGCTACTACTGCCACTAATACTATCAATACTACTGGCTCAGTGCATGGTAAATCTACTACTACTACTGCTATTGCTGCTCATGCTACTACTACTACTGGCCCACTGCTGGGCAAATCTTCTGCCACTTCTACTGTGGCTGTTACCTCTACTACTACTACTACTACTACTACTACTACTAGCCCATTGCATGGGAAATACTACTTCTGTTATCACTAGTGCTGCTACTCTTTCTACTGCTGCTACTACTACTGTTGTTGCTACTTGTACTATTACTAGTGCAGTGCATGGAATATAGTACTACTATAACTACTCCTATGTCTGCTGTTTCTACTACTGCTACTACTACTGCTACTAATAGTAGTCCAGTGCATGACAAACACTACTACTATCACTACTACAACTGCTGCTGCTACTTCTGATACTACTACTGCTACTAAAAGTAGTCCAGAGCATGGAAAATACTATTACTACTACTGCTGCTGCTGCTACCACTCCAACTATTACTGTTTCTACTCATAGTCCAGTTCATGGCAAATACAAATACTATTACTACTACTGCTGCTGCTTCTAATACTGCTAATACTACTATCAATACTAGTAGACTAGTGCATGGACAATCTACTACTACTACTGCTATTGCTGCTACTTCCACTACTACTACTGGTCCACTGCCGGGGAAATCTTCTGCCACTTCTACTGTTGCTGTTACCACTACTAATACTAGCTCATTGCATGGCAAATACTACTACTATTACCACTACTGCTGCTACTCCTACTACTGTAGCGAATACTACTACTGCTGCTACTTGTACTATTACTAGCCCAGTGCATGGAATATACAACTACTATAACTACTCCTATGTCTGCTGTTTCTACTATTGTTCTACTACTGCTACTACTAGTAGTCCCGTGCATGGCGAATACTACTACTATTACTACTACTGCTGCTGCTGCTACAATTATAAATACTACAAGCCCAGTGCATGGCAAATCTACTTATAGTACTTCTATTGCTGCTATTTCTACTACTACTACTGGCCCACTACAGGGCAAATCTGGTGCTACTACTACTGCTGCTGCGGCCACTTCTACTGCTGCTACTACCAGTACTATTACTACTAGCACAGTGCATGGCAAATACTACTTCTATTACCACTATTGCTGCTACTTCTACTACTGCTTCTGCTACTACTTCTACTACTACTATCAATACTACTAGCCCAGTGAAAGGCTAATCTACTACTTCTACTGCTATCGCTGCTACTTCTACTACTACTATTGGTCCACTGAGGGGAATATCTGCTGTTACTACTACTGCTGCTCCTGCCACTTCTTTTGCTGCTGCTACCACCACTACTACTACAACTACTAGACCAGTGCATTGGCAATACTACTACTATTACTACTACCGCTGCTGCTTCTGCTACTACTGCTCCTATTACTGCTACTAATAGTAGTTCTGTATATTGCAAATACAACTACTATTACTACTACTGCTGATGATTCTACTACTGCTAATTCTACTATATATGCTACTAGCCAGTGCATGGCAAATCTACTACTACTACTGCTATTGCTGCTACTTCCACTCCTACTACTGGCCCACTGCCAGGCAAATCTTCTACCACTTCTACTACTGCTGTGACCACTAGTACTACTATAAATACTAGCCCATTGCATGGCAAATACTACTACTATTAACACTACTGCTGCTACTCCTACTACTGCTGCTACTACTACTACTGCTGCTACTTGCTCTCTTAGTAGCCCAGTGCATGGAAAATACTACATATATATAACTACTCCTATGTCTGCTGTTTTTATTATTGCTACTACTACTGCTACTACTAGTAGACCAGTGCATGGCAAATACTACTACTATTACTACTTCTGCTGCTGCTGATACTACTTCTACTACTTCTGCTAGCAATAATATTCCAGTGCATGGCAAATACTACTACTATTACTACTAATGCTGCTACTGCTACTACTATCAATCCTACTCTCCCAGTGCATGGCAAATCTACTACTAGTTCTTCTATTGCTGCTACTGCTACTACTACTACTGTCCCACTGCAGGGCAACCCTGGTGCTACTACTACTGCTGCTGTGGCCGCTTCTACTCCTGTTGCTCCCACTATTACTACTGCTACTAGTAGTCCAGTGCATGGCAAATACTACTACTATTACCACAACTGCTGCTACTACTACTGCTGCTGCTACTTCTACTGCTACTGCTATTACTACTACTAGTCCAGTGCATGGCAAGCACTAGTACTATTACTACTACTGCTGCTGCTGCTGCTCCTACTTCTACTACTACTGCTACTACTAGCAGTCCAGTACATTGCAAATACTACTACTATTACTACTACTGCTGCTAGTACTGCTACTACTATTATCTATAGTACTAGCCCAGTGCATGGCAAATCTACTACTACTACTTCTATTGCTGTTACTGCTACTACTACTACTAGACCAGTGCATGGCCAATACTACTACTATTACCACTATTGCTTCTACTACTAGTACAGCTGCTTCTACTACTGCTGCTGCTACTTCTACTGCTGCTGTTGCTGCTACTACTCATACTAGCCCTGTTCGTGGAAAATACTACTGCTATTACTACTACTGCTGATGCTGCTACTACTGCAACTACTAATATCAATACTACTAGACCAGTGCAAGGCAAATCTAGTACTACTATTGCTAATGCTGCTACTGCTACTACTACTAGTAGCCCAGTGAGTGGCAAATACTACTACTATTACCACCATTGCTGCTGCTATTACTACTGCAGCAACTAGTAGTGCTGCTGCTACTTCTGCTGTTGCTGCTGCTACTACTACTATCTCCATGCATGGCAAATACTT
The DNA here is from genome assembly GCF_964374135.1 of Grampus griseus. Taxonomy (NCBI): domain Eukaryota; kingdom Metazoa; phylum Chordata; class Mammalia; order Artiodactyla; family Delphinidae; genus Grampus; species Grampus griseus. Next base: position 159,899 of record NW_028133053.1, read on the forward strand.
CTACTATAACTACAACTGCTGCTGCTGCTGCTACTACTGCTACTGCTACTGATAGTAGTGTAGTGCATGGCATGTACTACTACTGTTACTGCTGCTGCTGCCACAGTTATTGCTGCCACTACCACTACAACTACTGCTACTACTAGTACTCCAGTGTATGGCAAATACTTCTTCTGTTACTACTACTGCTGCCATTGCTGCTACTGCTACTACTACTGCTACTACTTGTAGTCCAGTGAATTGCAAATATTACAACTATTACTGCTACTGCTGCTGCTGCTACTACTGATACTACTGCTACTGCTGCTACTTCTCCTGCTGCTGTTACTACTACTACCACTACTAGTCCAGTGCAAGGCAAATAATACGACTATTACTACTACTGCTGCTGCTGCTACTACTGCTACTAATACTGCTACTACTAGTAGTCCAGTGCATGTCAAATACAACAAATATTACTTCTACTGCTGTTACTTCTACTACTGCTAATAATACTATCAATACTACTAGCCAGTGCATGTTAAATATACTACTACTAATGCTATTGCTGCTACTTCCTCTACTACTACTGGCCCACTGCTGGGCAAATCTTCTGCTACTACTTCTGTTGCTGCTGTCACTTCTATTGCTGTTGCTACCACTACTACTACTGCTACTAGTAGTAGTCCAGTGCATGGCAAATACTAATACTACTAGTACTACTGCTGATGCAGCTGCTAGTATTGCTGCTACTACTGCTACTACTAGTTCAGTGTATTGCAAATATTAATACTATTACTACTACTGCTGATGCTGCTACTAGTGCTACTACTAATATCAATACTACTAGCACTGTGCATGGCAAATCTAGTAATTCTATTGCTATTGCTGCTACTGCTACTACTACTACTAACCCAGTGCATGGCAGATACTACTAGTATTACTACTACTGCTGCTGCTGTGGCTACTACTGCTAGTAATATACTCCAATGCATGGCAAATACTACTAATATTACTGCTACTGCTGCTGCTACTACTGCTACTACTAGTATCAATACTACTAACCCAGTGCATTGCAAATCTAATAGTACTATGCCTATTAATGCTAATGTTATATTACTACTGGCACATTGCAGGGCAAATCTCCTGCTACTACTGATGTTTCTGCCACTTCTACTGCTGCAGCCAGCAATACAACTAGTACTACTACTACCCAAGTGCATGGCAAACACTACTAATATTACCACTACTGCTGCTAGTACTACTATTGCTGCTACTACTACTGCTGTTGGTACTAGTACTACTACTAGCCCAGTGCATGCCAAATACAAATGCTTTTACCACTACTGCTGCTACTACTACTACTGCTGCTATGTCTACTACTGCTGCTACGTCTACTACTGCTGCTACTATTACTACTAGTAGCCCCGTGCATGTACTACTGCTATTACCACTACTGCTGCTTCCACTACTAATGCTGCTACTACTACTGCTGCTGCTACAATTACTGCTGTTGCTGCTACTAGTACTACTACTAGCACAGTGCATTGCAAATATGACTACTATTACTAGTACTGCTGCAGCTGTTACTGCTACTACTACTGCTACGAATAGTAGTCCAGTGCATGGCAAATATTACTACTATTACTACTACTGCTGCTGCTGCTACTACTGCTACTGCTAGTATCAATACTACTAGCACAGTGTATGACAAATCTACTAGTACTACACCTATTACTGCTAATGGTAATACGACTACTGGCCCACTGCAGGGCAAATTTACTGCTACTTCTACTCATGCTGCTGCCAATTCTCCTGCTGCTGCTACCACTACTACGAATAGTACTACTAGCCCAGTGCATGGTAAATACACTACTAATGCTGCTATTGCTGCTACTGTTACTACTACTACTCGCCCACTGCAGGGTAAATCTGCTGCTACTACTACTGCTGCTGGTGCCACTTCTACTGCTGCTGCTACCACTACAACTACAAGTTCTACTAGTAGCCCAGTGCTTGGCAAATACTACTACTATTACCAGTACTGCTGCTACTATTACTACTGCTGATGCTACTTTTATTGCTGCTGATACTACTACTATTAGTTCAGTGTATGTCAAATACTGGTACTGTCACTACTACCACAGCTGCTGCTACTTCTGCTACTACAAGTACTGCTGTGCACAGCAAATACTATTAATACTACTGCTGCTGTTGCTGCTACTACTGCTACTACTATTAGTACTCTTGCTGCTACTTCTACTGCTGCTGCTGCTATATCTACTGCTGCTGCTACTACTACTAATAGTGCATGGCAAATAATACTACTATTAATACTACTGCTTCTGCTGCTACTACTGCTGCTACTACTGCTACTATTAGTAGTCCAGTGTATATCAAATACTACTAGTATCCCTACTACTGCTGCTACTACTTCTACTGCAGCTGCTACTTCTCCTGCTGCTGGTATTACTACTGCTACTACTGGCCCAGTGCTTGGTAAATACTACTACTATTACTACCACTGCTGCTGCTGCAGCTACTAGTGCTACTACCACTGCTACTACTAGTAGCCCAGAGCATTGCAAACACTACTATAATTACTACTGCTGCTGCTACTACTGCTACTACTAGTAGTACAGTGCATGGGAAATACAACCACAATTACTACTACTGCTGCTGCTGCTGCTACTACTGCTACTACTACTGGTACTTCTAGTAGTAAAATGCATGGCAAATACAACAACTATTACTAAAACTGCTGCTGCTGCTACTACTGCTACTACTAGTATAAATACTACTAGCCCAGTGCATGGTAAATCTACTACTACTCCTCTTATTGCTTCTACTGGTACTACTCTTACTGGCCCACTGCAGGACAAATCTGCTGCTACTACTATTGCTGCTGCTGCCACTTCTACTCCTGCTGCTACCACTACTACTATCCCAGTGCATGGCAAATACTACTACTATTACCTCTACTGATACTACTGCTGCTGCAGGTTCTTCTACTGCTGCTGGTGCTATTACAACTATTTCTAGCCTAGTGCCTGGTAAATACTACTACTATTACTACTACCCCTGCTGCTTCTACTACTGCTACTACTATTGCTACTACTTGTAGTGCAGTTCATGGCAAATACTACTACTATTACTACAACTGCTGCTGCTGTTAATACTGCGACTACTACTATCAATACCACTAGCTCAGTGCATGGCAAATCTACTACTACTACTGCTATTTCTGCTACCACTAATACTACTACTACTGGCCAACTGCAGGGCAAATCTTCTGCTACTACTTCTGTTGCTGCCGTCACTACTATTGCTGTTACTACCACTAGTACTACTGCTACTACTTGTAGTCCAGTGTATGGCAAATACTACTACTATTAGTACTACTGCTGTTGCTGCTACTATTGCTACCACTACTGCTACTACTGGTAGACCAGTGAATTGCAAATATTAATACTATTACTACTACTGCTGATGCTCCTCCTACTGTTACTACTAATATCAATACTACTAGCCCAGTGCATGTTAAATCTACTACTACTATTGCTATTGCTGCTACTGCTACTAGTACTACTAACCCAGTGCATGGCAGATACTAATACTATTTCCACTACTGCTGCTGCTACTACTACTACTGCTATTACTACTGCTACTAATACTAGTCCATTGCATGGAAAATACTACTACTCTTACTACTACTACTGCTGCTGCTACTACTAGTATCAATACTACTAACCCAGTGCATGGCAAATCTACTAGTACTACACCTATTACTGCTAATTCTAATACTACTACTGGCACACTGCAGGGCAAATCTGCTGCCACTACTATTGATGTTTCTGCCACTTCTACTGCTGCTGCTACCAATATAACTACTACTGCTACTACCCCAGTACATGGCAAACACTACTAATGTTACCACTACTGCTGTTACTACTACTGCTGCTGCTACTACTACTGCTGCTGCTGCTAATAGTACTACTACTAGCCCAGTGCATGCCAAATGCAACTACTATTACCACTATTGCTGCTACTACTACTATGGCTGCTACTACTACTACTGCTGCTACTTGTACTACTACTAGCCCCGTACATGGCAAGTTCTACTGCTATTACCACTACTGCTCCTACCACTTCTACTGCTTCTACTACTATTGCTGTTGCTACTTTTACTGCTGTTGCTGCTAACAGTAGTACACTAGCACAGTGCATTGCAAATACTACTAGTATTACTACTACTGCTGCTGCTTCTGCTACTTCTTCTACTACTACGGCTACTACTAGTAATCCAGTGCATGGCAAATACTATTAATACTACTACTACTGCTGCTGCTACTACTACTATCAATAATACTAGCCCAGTGCATGTCAAATATACTACTACTACTGCTATTGCTGCTGCTGCTGCTGCTACTGCTACTACTTGCCCACTGCAGGGAAAATCTGCTGCTACTATAACTGCTGCTGCTGCCACTTCTACTGCTGCTGCTACCATTACTACGACAACTTCTACTACTTGCCCAGTCCATTGCAAATACTACTACTATTACCACTACTGCTGCTACTACTACCACCGCTGCAGCTACTTCTATTGCTGCTGTTACTACTACTACTATTATTTCAGTGGATGGCAACTACTACTACAATTACTACTACCACTGCTGCTGCTACTTCTGCTACTACAACAGCTACTACGAGAAGTGCAGTGAATGGCAAATACTATTACTAATACTGCTGCAGCTACTACTGCTACTACTACTAGTACTGTTGCTGCTACTTCTACTACTGCTGCTGCCACTTCTACTGCTCCTACTACTACTACTAGCCCAGTGCATGGTAAATACTACTAGTATTACTATCACTGCTGCTGCTGCTGCTGCTACTAATGCCACTACTACTGCTACTAGTAGTAGTCCAGTGCATTGCAAATACTACTATAATTACTACTTCTGCTGCTGCTATTACTGCTACTACTAGTAGTACAGTGCATGGCAAACACTACTACAATTACTACTACTGCTGCTGCTGCTACTATTGCTACTACTAGTAGTATAGTGCATGGCAAATACTACTACTATTACTACAAGTGCTGCTGCTGCTACTACTGCTACTGCAAGTATGAATACTACTAGCCCAGTGCATAGGAAAACTACTACTACTATTCCTATTGCTTCTACTGATACCAGTAGTACTGGCCCACTGCAGGACAAATCTGCTGCTACTACTATTGCTGCTGCCGCCACTTTTTCTCCTGTTGCTACCACTACTTCTAACCCAGTGCATGGCAAATACTACTACTATTACCTCTACTGATGCTACCACTACTGCTGCTTATGCTAGTTCTACATCTGCTTGTGCTACAACAACTGGTACTAGCCATGTGCCTGGTAAATACTACTACTATTAGTACTCTTCCTGCTACTGCTAGTAAAGTTATGATTACTGCTACTACTGGTAGTGAAGTGCATGGCAATTACTACTACTCTTACTACAACTGCTGCTGCTGCTACTACTGCTACTACTACTGTCAATACTACTAGCTCAGGGCATGCCAAATCTACTACTACTACTGCTATTTCTGTACCACTAATACTACTACTACTGGCCAACTGCAGAGCAAATCTTCTACTACTTCTTTTGCTGCTGCCACTTCTATTTCTGTTGCTACCACTATTACTGCTGCTACTACTAGTAGTCCAGTGTACGAAAAATACTACTGCTACTAGTATTACTGCTGATGCTGCTACTACTGCTACTACTAATATAAATACTACTAGCCCAGTGCATGGCAAATCTACTACTAATATTGCTATTGCTGCTACTGCTACTACTACTAACCCAGTGTATGGCAGATGCTACTACTATTACCACTACTGCTGCTGCTGCTACTGCTGCTACTACTACTGTTACTAATAGTCCAGTGCATGGCAAATGCTACTAATGTTACTCCTACTGCTGCTGCTGCTACTACTTCTACTACTAGTATCAATACTACTAACCAGTGCATGGCAACTCCACTAGTACTACACCTTTTACTGCTAATGCTAATAATTCTATTGGCACACTGCAGAGCAAATATGCTGCTACTTCTACTGATGTTGCTGCCACTTGTACTGCTGCTGCTACCAATACAACTACTACTACTACTACCCCAGTTCATGGCAAACACTACAAGTATTACCACTACTGCTGCTACTACTACTACTGCTCCTAGTACTATTGCTGCTGCTTCTAGTGCTACTACTGTCCCAGTTCATGCCAAATACAACTACAATTACCACTACTGCTGCTACTACTACTACTGCTGCTACTACTACTACTGCTGCTGCTAGTACTACTGCTGCTACTATTATTAGCTCAGTGCATGGCAAGTGCTAATGCTATTCCCCCTACTGTTGCTACCACTGGTACTGCTGCTACAACTACTTTTGCTGCTACTTTTACTTCTGCTGCTGCTACTAGTACTACTACTAGCACAGTGCATTGCAAATACTACTACTATTACTACTACTGCTGCTGCTGCTGCAACTAGTGCTACTACTACTGCTATGAGTAGTAGTCCAATGCATGGCAAATACTACTACTATTACTACTACTGCTGCTGTTGCTACTACTAGCATCAACACTACGAGAAGAGTGTATGGCAAATCTACTAGTACTACACCTATTACTGCTAATGCTAATAATACTACTGGCTCATTGCAGGTCAATTTTCTGCTACTACTACTGAGGCTGCTGTCACTTCTACAGCTGTTGCTACCACTACTACTACTACTATTAGCCCAGTGCATGGCAAATACTACTAGTATTACCACTACTGTTGCTACAACTACTACTGCTGCTACTACTACTGCTGCTGCTACTAGAACTACTACTAACGCAGTGCATGGCAAATTCTACTACTATTACCAGTACTGCTGCTACAACTACTACTGCTGTTAATATTACTACTGCTGCTACTATTATTTCCACTCGCCCAGTGCATGGCAAATACTACTACTATAACTAGTACTGCTGCTGAAGCTGCTACTACTACTACTACTTGTAGTCCTGTGCATGGCAAATACTACTCCTATTACTACTAATGCTGCTATTGCTGCTGCTGCTGCTGCTACTACTAATGCGGCTGATAGAATTACTTCAACTACTACTACTATCCCATTGCATGGCAAACTACTACTACTATTACCAATACTGTTGCTACTCTTACTGCTGCTGCTGCTAATTCTACTGCTGCTGCTACTATTCCTACTGCTTCTAGCCCAGGGCATGGCAAATACTACTATTATTACTACTAGTGCTCCTGCTGCTGCTGCTACTACTACTGCTAGTACTTGTAGTCCTATGCATGGCAAATACTACTACTATTACTACTACTGCTACTACTACTACTGCTGCTGCTACTACTTCTACTGCTGCTGCTACTACTACTACTACTTCTAGTGCAGTATATGGCAAATACTACCATTACTACTACTGCTTCTTCTGCTAAAACTGCTACTATTATTTCTACTAGTAGTAGTCCAGTGGATGACGAATACTACTACAATTACTGCTGCTGCTGCTGCTACTACTACTACTTCTAATTCTACTACTCGTAGTCCAGTGCATGGCAAATACAACTACTATTACTACTACTGCTGCTGCTGCTACTACTTCTACTACTACTATCAATACTACTAGCCTAGTGAAAGGCAAATCTACTACTTCTACTGCTATTGCTGCAACTTCTACTACTACTATTGGCCCACTGCAGGGAAGATCTGCTTCTACTACTACTGCTGCTCCTGCCACTTCTTCTGCTGCTGCTACCACCACTACTACAACTCCTAGATCAGTGCATCAACAATACTACTACTATGACTACTACTGCTGATTCTGCTGTTACTCCTGCTACTACTAATGCTAGTACTAGTAGTCCAGTGCCTTGCAAATATTACTACTCTTATTACAACTGCTGATGCTGCTACTACAGCTACTACTACTATCAATATTACTAGCCCGGTGCATGGAAAATCTACTACTACTGCTGCTATTGCTGCTTCTTGTACTACTACTGGCAACTGCAGGGCAAATCTGCTGCTACTACTACTGCTGCTGCTGCCACTTCTACTGATGCTGATACCACTATTATTACTACTACTACTAGCCCAGTGCATGGCAAACACCACTACTATTACCACTACTGTTTCTACTACTACTACTGCAGCTGCTAGTTCTACTGCTACTGCTACTACTACCACTACTATTAGTAGCTTCGTGTATGGTAAATACTACTACTATTACTATTACTGCTTCTGCAGCTACTACTACTGCTAGTACTGGTAGTCCCGTGCATTGCACATACTACTACTATTACTATTTCTGCTGCTTATGCTACTATTATTGCTCCTTCTACTGCTACTACTAGTAGTCCAGTGCATGGCAAATACTACTAGTATTCCTACTGCTGCTGCTGCTACTGTTACTACTTCTACTAATACCACTACTAGTAATCCAGTGCATTTCAAATATTATTAATACTACTACTGCTGTTGCTGCTACTACTACTATCAATAATACTAGCACAGTGCATGACAAATATACTACTACTACTGTTATTGCTGCTATTGCTACTACTACTACTGGCCCACTGCAGGGCAAATCTGGTGCTACTCTTACTGCTGCTGCTGCCACTTCTTCTCCTGCTGCTCCCACTACTACTACAACTTCTACTACTAGCCCAGTTCATGGCAAATACTACTATTACTACCACTACTGATGCTACTACTACTACTGCTGCTGCTACTTCTATTGCTGCTGCTACTACTACTACTACTATTAGTTCAGTGCATGGCAAATCTACTATTACTACTACTACTGCTGCTGCTACTTCTGCTACTACTACTGGTACTACAAGTAATGCAGTGCATGGCAAATATTATTACTACATCTGTGGCTGCTACTACTGCTACTACTACTGCTACTACTACTAGTACTGTTGCTGCTACTTCTACTGCTGCTGCTACTACTACTAGTCCAGTGCATGGCAAATACTACTACTATTATTAGTACTGCTTCTGCTGCTACTATTGCTACTACAACTACTACTACTAGAAGTCCAGTGTATATCAAATTCTACTAGTATCACTACTACTACTGCTACTACTACTGTTGCTGCCACTTCTACTGCTGCTGCTAATACTAGTACTACTACTAGCCCAGTTCATGGTAAATACAACTACTACTTCCACTGCTGCTGCTGCTGGTAGTAGTGGTACTACTACTGCTACTACTAGTAGTCCAGGACATTGCAACTACTACTATAATTACTACTTCTGCTGCTGCTACTACTGCCACTACTGTTAGCATAGTGCATGACAAATAATACTACAATTACTAGTACTGCTGCTGCTGCTGTTACTACTGCTACTACTACTGCTACTACTAGTAGTACAGTGCATGGTAAACACTACAACTATTACTACAACTGCTGTTGCTTCTACTACTGCTACTAATAGTATCAATTCTACTATCCCTGTGCATGGTAAATCTACTATTACTACTCCTTTTGCTTCTACTGATACCACTACTACTGGCCCACTGCTGGAAAAATCTGCTGCTACCACTATTGCTGCTGCTGCCACTTCTACTGCTGCTGCTCCCACTACTACTAGCCCCGTGCATGGCAAATACTACTACTATTACCTCTACTGATGCTACTACTACTGCTGCTGCAGCTACTTCTACTGCTGTTGGTGCTACTACAACTACTACTAGACTAGTGCCTGGTAAATACTGCTACTATTACTACTACTACTGCTGCTGCTACTACTACTACTACTGCTACTACTAGTAGTGCACTGCATGGCAAATATTACTAGTATTACTACAACTGCTGCTGCTGCTTCTGCTATTACTACTATCAATACTACTAGCTCAGTGCATGGCAAATCTACGAATACTACTGCTATTTCTGCTACCACTGCTACTACTACTACTGGCCAACTGCAGAGCAAATCTTCTGCTACTACTTCTGTTGCTGCTGCCACTTCTCTTGCTGTTGCTACCACTACGACATCTACTAGTTGTTCAGTGCATGGCAAATTCTACTACTATTTGTACTTCTGCTGCAGCTGCTGCTACTATTGCTACTACTACTGCTACTACTAGTAGTCCAGTGCATTGCAAATATTAATGCTGTTACTACTTCTGCTGATGCTGCTATTGCTACTACTAATATCAATACTACTAGCCCAGTGCATGGCAAACCTACTACTACTATTGCTATTTCTGTTCTTCTACTACTACTACTAACCCAGTGCATGGCAGATACTACTACTATTACCACTACTGCTGCTGTTGCTGCTACTACTGCTACTACTATTGCTATTACTAGTAGTCCAGTGCATTGCAAATACTTCTACTATTACTACTGCTGCTGCTGCTAATACTGCTACTACTAATGCTACTACTACCAGCCCAGTGCATGGCAAATACTACTATTATAACCACTACTGGTTCTACTACTAACATTGCAGCTGCTAATTCTACTGCTCCTGCTACTATTACTACTACTACTAGCCCAGTGCATGGTAAATACTACTACTATTTCTTCTACTGCTGCTGCTGCTAATACTGCTACTACTACTGCTACTACTAATAGTCCAGTGCACGGCAAATACTACTACTATTACTACTACTGCTGTTGCTGCTAATACTGCTACTACTACTGCTACTACTAGTAGTCCTGTGCATTCCAAATACTACTACTATTACTACAACTACTACGGCTATGTTGCTACTGCTACTACTACTTATGGCCCAGTGCAGGGCAAATCTGCTGCTACTACTACTGCTGCTGCTGCCACTTGTACTGCTGCTGCTACCACTACTACTAGTAGTAGCTCAGTGCATGTCAACTACTACTAATATTATCACTACTACTACTACTACTGCTGCTGCTGCTGCTACAACTACAACTAGTTCATTGCATGGCAAATACTACTACTATTACTACTACTGCTGCTGCTGCTACTACTATTGCTATTAGTAGTAGTCCTGTGCATAGCAAATAATATTACTATTGATACTTCTGCTGCTACTACTGCTACCACTGGTAGTCCAGTGCATGGCAAATACTAATATCACTATTTCTGATGCTGCTGCTACTACTGCTAATACTACTATCAATACTACTAACCCAGTGCATGGGAAATATACTACTACTATTGCTATTGCTGCTACTACTACTACTGGCCCACTGCAGGGCATATCTGCTGCTACTACTACTGCTGCTGCTGCCACTTGTACTGCTGCTGCTACCACTACAACTACTACTACTACAAGTTTATTTCATGCAAATACTACTACTATTACTACTACTGCTGCTACTACTACTACTGCTGCTACTATTACTACTGCTGCTACTAGTACCACTACTAGCCCAGTGCATGGCAAATACTACTACAATAAGTAGTACTGCTGCTGCTGCTGCTACTACTGCTACTACTTGTAGCAAGGTTCATGGCAAATACAACTAGTATTACCACTATTGGTACTATTAGTACTACAGCTGCTGCTACTGCTGCTGCTACTTCTACTGCTTCTGCTAATTGTACTACTACCAGTAGTCCAGTGCATGGCAAATACTACTACTATTACCACTACTGCTGCTGCTGCTACATCTGCTACTACTACCGATACTACTAGTATTCCAGTGCATGGCAAATACTACTACTATTACTACTGCTGCTGCTGCTGCTACTACTGCGACTACTACCAGTACTACTCGTAATCCGGTGCATGGAAAATGCTACTTTATTACTACTACTTCTGCTGCTGCTGCTACTACTGCTACTACTACTATCAATGTTAATAGCCCTGTGCATGGCAAATCTACTACTCCTACTGCTGTTGTTGCTAGTTTTACTATTACTACTCGTCCATTACAGGGCAAATCTTCTGCTAGTACTAATGCTGCTGCTGCCACTTCTACTGCTGCTGCTACAACTACTACTACTACAAGCTCAGTGCATGGTAAATACTACTACTATTACTACTGGTGCTGCTACTACTACTAGTGCTGCTTCTACTTCTACTGCTGCTGCTAGTACTACTACTACTAGTAGCCCAGTGCATGGCAAATACTACTGGTATTACTATTAATGCTGATGATTTTACTAATGCTACACTACTGCTACTAGTCCAGTGCATTGTATATGCTACTAATACTACTACTATTTATGATGCTGCTACTACTGCTACTATTACTATCAATACTACTAGCCCTGTGCATGGCAAATCTGCTAGTACTATTGCTATGTCTGCTACAACTACTACTATTACTACTGACCCACTGCTGGGCAAATGTGCTGCTACTTCTACTGCTGCTGCTGCCACTTCTATTGCTGCTGCTACCACTACTACTACTGCTAGTCCAGTGCATGACAAATACTACTACTATTACTACTGCTGCTGCTGCTGCTACTTTTGCTATTACTAGTAGTTCAGTGCATGGCAAATAGTATAACTAATACTGCTGCTGCTGCTATTATTGCTCCTACTACTGGTCCTACTAGTAGTCCAGTGCCTGGCAAATACTATTACTACTACTGCTGCTGCTGCTGCTAATACTGCTACTACTACTGTTACTACTAGTAGTCCAGTTCATGGCAAACACTACTACTATAACTACTACTGCTGCTGCTGCTCTACTACTGCTACTACTACTGCTACTACTCTTAGTCCTCTGCATGGCAAATACTACTATTATTACTACTACTGTTGTTGCTACTACTATCAATACTACTAGCCCAGTGCATGGCAAATCTTCTACTAATTCTTGTATGCTGCTACTGCTACTACCACCACTGGCCCACTGCAGGGCAAATCAGGTGCTACTACTATTGCTGCTGTGGCCACTTCTACTGTTGCTACTACCACTACTACTGCTACTAGCCCAGTACATGGCAAATACTTCTATTACCACTACTGCTGCTAGTTCTACTGCTGCTGCTAGTACTACAAATACTATTACTACTAGCCCAGTGCATGGAAAATACTACTACTATTACCACAACTGCTGATTCTATACTACTGCTGCAGCAACTTCTACTACTGCTGTTATTACTACTATTACTGCTAGCCCAGTGCATGGCAAATAGTAGTGCTATTACTACTATTGCTGCTGCTGCTGCTACTACTTCTACTACTACTGTTACTACTAGTAGTCCAGTGCATGGCAAATACAACTAATATTACTACTACTGCTGCAGCTGCTTCTATTCCTACTACTACTATCAATACGACTACCCCAGTGCAGGCAAATCTACTACTTCTACTGCTATTGCTGCTACTTCTACTACTACTACTGGCCCACTGCTGGGCAAATCTGCTGCTACTACTACTGCTGCTCCTGCCACTTCTACTGCATCTGCTACCACTACTACTACTACCACTACTAGACCAGTGCATTGACAATACTACTATTATTAGTAATACTGCTGCTGCTAGTACTGTTACTTCTACTGCTACTACTAGTAGTCCAGTGCATGGCAAATACAACTACTCTTCCTCCTACTGCTGCTGCTGCTACAACTGCTAACACTACTGCTGCTACTAGTAGTCCAGTGCATGGCAAATACTACCACAATTACTACTACTGCTGTGGCTGCTACCACTGCTTCTACTACTGCTACTACTACTAGTACCACTGCTGCTACTTCTACTACTGCTAATGCTAATTCTACTGCTGCTGCTAGTACTACTACTAGTAGTAGTCCAGTGCATGGCAAATACTACTACTGCTGTTGCTGCTGCATCTTCTACTGCTAATACTACTGTTACTTCTACTACTATGACTAGTAGTCCAGTGCATAGCAAATACTACTACTATTACCACTGCTGCTGATGTTGCTAATACTGCTACTACTAATGCTACTACTAGTAGTCCAGTGCATGGCAAATACTACTACTATTACTACTACTGCTGCTGCTACTACTGTTACTTCTACTGCTACAACTAACAGTCCAGTGCATGGCAAATATTACTAATATTCCTACTACTGCTACTGCTGTTACTACTGCTACTACTAGTAGTCCAGTGCATGGCAAACACTACCACACTTACTACTACTGCTGCTGCTACTACTACTGCTTCTACTACTATCAAAATTACTAGCTCATTGCATGGCAAATATACTTCTACTCCTGCTATTGCTTCTATTGGTACTACTACGACTGGCCCACTGCAGGGCAAATCTGCTGCTACTACTACTGATTCTGCTCCCACTTCTAATGCTTCTGCTACCACTACTAATACTACTACTAACCCAGTGCATGGCAAATACTACTACTATTATCACTACTGCAGCTACTATTACTACTGCTGCTGCTACTTCTACTGCTGCTGCTACTACTATTACTACTAGCCCAGTGTATGGCAAAAACTACTACTATTGCTACTACACCTGCTGCTCTTACTACTGCTACTACTAGTAGTCCGGTGCAATGCAATACTACTACTATTACTACTACTTCGGATGGTGCTACTACTGCTTCTACTATTATCAATTCTACTAGCCCAGTGCCTGGCAAATCTACTATTACTACTACTCTTGCTGCTATTGCTACTACTACTACTAGCCTAGTGCATGACCAATACTATTACTATTACTATTACTGCTTCTACTACTACTACTGCTGCTGCTGCTACTACTGCTACTACTATTGCTACTACTATTAGTCCTGTGCATGGCAAATAATATTTCTACTATTGCTGCTGCTGCTGCTACTACTGCTATTAATGGTAGTCCAGTTCATGGCAAATATTAATATTACTACTCCTGATGCTGCTGCTACTAATGCTAATACTACTATCAGTACTACTAGCCCAGTGCATGGCAAATATACTACTACTGCTACTGCTGCTACTGCTACCGCTACTACTGGCCCACTGCTGGGCATATCTGCTGCAACTACTACTGCTGCTGCTGCCACTTCTACTGCTGCTGCTACCACTACTACTACTACTACTACTAGCCCAGTGCATGGCAAATACTAGTACTATTACCACTATTACTGCTACTACTACTGCTGCTGTTGGTACTTCTACTGCTGCTGCTACTACTACTACTAGCCCAGTGCATGGAAAATACTACTACTATCACTAATGCTGCTGCTGTTGCTGCTACTACTGATACAACTACTTCTACTAGTAGTAGTCCAGTGCATGGTAAATACTACTTCTATTACTATTACTGCTGCTACTGCTACTACTGCTAGTACTACAATCAATACTTCTAGCCCACTTCTTGACAAATCTACTAATACTACTGCTATTGCTGCTATTTGTACTACTACTACTGGCCCACTGCTGGGATAATATTTTGCCACTACTACTGCTGCTTCTGCTACTTCTACTGCCTCTGCTGTTACTACTAATACTACTACAAGCCCAGTGCATGGCAAATACTACTAGTAGTACCACTACTGCAGCTACTATTGCTACTGCTGCTGCTACTTTTACTGCTGCTGCTACTACTACTACTAGCCCAGTTCATGGCAAATAATACTACCATTACTACTACACCTGCTACTGCTACTACTAGTAGTCCAGCGTATTTCAAATTCTACTACTATTACTACTACTGCTGCTGCTGTTGCTACTACTGCTACTACTACTATCAATTCTACTAGCCCAGTGCCTGGTAAATCTACTAGTACCACTGCTCTTGCTGCTACTGCTACTACTACTATAAGCCTAGTGCGTGGCAAATACTACTACTATTACCAGTATTGCTTCTACAACTACTACTGTTATTATTACTACTGCTTCTGCTTCTTCTACTGCCGCTGGTGCTACTACTACTACTAGCCCAGTGCATGGCAAATACTACTACCATTACTACTACACCTGCTTCTGCTACTACTGCTACTACTAGTAGTCCAGTGCATTGCAAATACTACTACTATTACTACTGCTGCTGCTGCTGCTACTACTGCTACTACTACTATGAATTGTAGTAGCCCTGTGCCTGGAAAATCTACTACTACTACTGCTCTTGCTGTTACTGCTACTACTACTACTAGCCTAGTGCATGGCAAATACTACTATTATTACCAATACTGATTCTACTACTACTACTGCTGTTACTACTACTGCTGCTGCTACTTCTATTGCTCCTGGTGCTACTACTACTACTACTATCCCAGTGTATGGAAAATACGACTACTATTACCACTACTGCTGCTGCTGCTACTTCTGATACTACTACTGCTATGACTAGTAGTCCAGTGCATGGCAAATATTACTATTATTACTACTACTGCTGATGCTGCTACTACTGCCACTACTAGTATCAATACAACTAGCCCAGTGTATGGCAACTTTACTAGTAGTACACCTATTACTGCTAATGCTTATGCTACTACTGGGCTGCTGCAGGTCAAATCTTCTGCTACTTCTACTGACACTGCTGCCACTTCTACTGCTGCTGCTACCACTATGACTACAACTACTACTAGCCCAGTGCATGGCAAGTACTACTAGTATTACCACAACTGCTGCTACTACTACTACTGCTGCTGCTACTAGATTTACTACTAGCGCAGTACATGGCAAATACTACTACTTTTACTAGTACTGCTGCTACTACAACTACTGCTGCTAATATTAGTACTGCTGCTAGTAGTACTACTACTAGCCCAGTGCATGGCAAATACTACTACTATAACAAGTACTGCTGTTGAAGCTTCTACTACTGCTACTTCTTGTAGTCCAGTTCATGGCAAATACTACTACTATTACTACTAATGCTGCTACTGCTTCTGCTGCTACTGCCACTACTACTGCTGCTGATACCACTACTACAACTATAACTACTATCCCAGTGCATGGCAAACTGGTACAACTATTACCAATACTGTTGCTACTACTACTGCTTTTGCTGCTAATTCTATTGCTGCTGCTACTACTACTACTACTTCTAGCCCAGGGCATGACTAATACTACTACTGTTACTACTACTGCTTCTGCTGCTGCTACTACTACTACTGCTAGTATTAGTAGTGCTGTGCATGGCAAATATTACTACAATAACTACTACTGCTGCTGCTGCTAGTAGTGCTACTACTACTGCTATTACTACTAGTAGTGCTGCTGCTACTTCTGCTGCTGCTACTTCTAATGCTGATGCTACTAATACTACTACTATGAGTCCTGTGCATGGCAAATACTACTAGTATTACTACTACTCCTGCTGCTGCTGCTATTACTGTTACTTCTACTACTACAACAAGTAGTCCTGTGCATAGCAAATACTACTACATTTACCATTGCTTCTGCTGCTGCTAATACTGCTACTACTACTGCTACTACTAGTAGTCTAGTGCATGGCAAATACTACTACTATTACTACTACTGCTGCTACTACTGCTACTACTAGTAGTCTAGTGCATGGCAAATACTACTACTATTACTACTACTGCTGCTACTACTGCTACTACTAGTAGCCCAGTGCATGGCAAATACTACCACAATTACTACTACTGTTGCTACTACTGCTTCTACTACTATTAAAACTACTAGCCCAGTGCATGGCAAATATTCTTCTACTACTGCTATTGCTGCTATTTCTACTACTACGAGTGGCCCACTGCAGGGCAAATCTGCTGCTAATACTAGTGATGCTGCTGTCACTTCTACTGCTTCTGCTACCACTACTAATACTACTACTAGCCCAGTGCATGGTAAATTTTATTACTATTACCACTACTGCAGCTACTATTACTACTGCTGATGCTACTTCTACTGCTGCTGCTACTACTACTACTACTAGCCCAGTGCATGGCAAATTCTACTACTATTACTACTACACCTGCTGCTGCTAGTACTGCTAATACTAGTAGTCAAGTGCATTGTAAACACTACGACTATTACTACTACTTCGGAAGCTGCCACTCCTGCTACAACTACTATCTATTGTACTAGCCCAGTGCCTGGCAAATCTACTAGTACTACTGCTCTTGCTGCTACTACTACTACTAGCCTAGTGCATGGCAAATACTACTACTATTACCACTACTTCTGCTCCTCCTACTGCTGCTGCTCCTACTACTTCTGCTGCTTCTTCTACTGCTGCTGCGGCTACTACTACTACTACTAGACCAGTGTATGGCAAATACTACTACTATTACTACTACTGCTGCTGCTGCTACTATTGCTACTACAACTGCTACTAGTACAAATGTTGCTGCTGCTACTTCTACTGCTGTTGCTGCTACTACTGTTACTACTACTATCAATACTAATATCCCAGTGCATGGCAAATTTACTGATACTACTGATTTTGCTTTTACTGCTACTACTAATGCTACTACTAGTAGTCCAGTGCATGGCAAATATTGCTACTATAACTACTACTGCTGCTACTATTACTGATGCTACTACTGCTACTACTAGTAGTCCTGTGCATAGCAAATACTACTACTATTACTTCCATTGCTCCTGCTGCTGCTAATACTGCTACTACTACTGCTACTACTCATAGTCATGCTACTACTATTACTACTAGTGCTGCTGCTGCTACTACTGCTACTACTACTGCTACTTCTAGTAGTCCAGTGCATGGCAAATACTACTACTATTACTACTACTACTGTTATTGCTGCTACTGCTACTACTACTTATGGCCCACTGCAGGACAAATCTGCTGCTACTACTTCTGCTGCTGCTGCCACTTCTACTGCTGCTTCTACCACTACTACTACAGCTTCTACTACTACCCCAGTGCATGGCAAAAACTTCTAATATTACCATTACTGCTGCTACTACTACTACTGCTGCTACTACTGCTGCTGTCACTAGTACTACTACTGGCCCACTGCATGCCAAATAAAACTACTATTACCACTACTGCTACTACTAATACTGCTGCTAATACTACTACTGATGCCACTACTACTACCCCTGCTACTAGTACTACTATTATCCCAGTGCATGGCAAGTACTACTGCTATTACCGCTACTGCTGCTACCACTACTACTGCTGCTGCTACTACTGCTACTACTACTATAGTTAAGGTGAGTGTCAGTGCCTACCTTGGTAGAAATATCATGGACTTAGTTAGGGACAGTATCATTGCTGAGTTAGGAATAGTGTCCGGGCCTTAGTTAGGCAGAGTGTCAGTGTGTGAGTTAGGCTTAGTGTCACGACTTTAGTTAGCTACAGTGTCCATTCACGAGTTGGCAGTAGCATCCTGGTCTTATGTAGGGACAGTGTCAATGCCTGAGTTAGGAGTAGTGTCATGGCCGGAGTTGGGACTAGTGTAAGGGCCTTAGATAGGGACAGTGTCAGTACCTGAGGTAGGAATAATATTATGGCCTGAGTTGGAGTAGTGTCACAGCCTGAGTTAGTAGTAGTGTCAGGGCCTTATTTAGGTATAGTGTCAGTCCCTGAATTTGGAATAGTGCCATGGCCTTAAATAGGGACAGTGTCAGTGCCTGAGTTAGGAGTAGTGTTAACACCTGAGTTAGGAGTAGTGTGAGGGCCTTTCTTAGGGACAGTGTCTGTGCCTTATTAAGTAATAGTGTCAGGGCCTTAGTTAGGGCAAGTGTCATTTCCTGAGTTAGGAGTAGTGTTATGGCCTGAGTGAGGAGTAGTGTGAGGGCATTAGGGACAGTGTCAGTTCTTCAGTTAAGAGTATGTCAAGTCCTCAGTTAGGTAGAATATCAGTGCCTGAGTTATTAGTATCAGGGCCTTTATTAGGGAGAAACCAGCTCCTGAGTTAGGAATAGTGTTCAGGCTTGAGTTAGAAGTAGGGTCATCACCTTATTTAAGGACATTGTCATTGCCTGAGTTAGGTGTGGTGTGAGGGCCTTAGGGACAAGTGTCAGTGCCTCAGTTAAGAGTACTGTCAAGGCCTTAGTGAGGCAGAGGGTGAGTGCCTGAGATAGTATTAGTGTCACGGATTTAGTTAGGGACAGTGTACATTCCCGGATTGTGAGTAGCATCCAGGTCTTAGCTAAGGATAGTGTCTGTGCCTTAGTTTGTAGTAGTGTCAGGGCATTAGTTAGGGACAGATTCAGTGCCTGGGTTAGGAGTAGTTATATAGCCTGTGTTAGGAGTAGTGTGAGGGTCTTAAGTACAGGCTCAGTGCCTGAGTTAAAAGTACTGTCAAGACCTTAGTTAGGAAGCGTGTGAATGCCTGAGATTGGAGTAATGTCCGGTCCTTAGTTAAGGACAGTGTCAATGCCAGAGTTGCGAGAAGTTTCAGGCCCTTATTTATAGACAGTGTCAATGCCTGAGTTAAATGTAGTGTCACGGCTTTAGTTAAGGAGAGTGTCCATGCCTGGGTTGGTAGTAGTATCACGGAGTTAGTTAGGGACAGTCTCAGTGCTGAGTTTGAAATACTGTCTGGGTCTTAGGCAGAGTGTCAGGCCGTGAGTTAGGATTGCCGTCATGGCTTTAGTTAGGGAGAGGGTCCATTAACGAGTTGAGAGTAGCATCCTGGACTTAGATAAGGACAGTGTCAGTGCCTGAGTTAGGAGTAGTGCTAAGACCTGAGTTAGGAGTAGTGTGAAGGCCTTTCTTAAGGACAGTGTCTGTGCCGTATTTACTTGTAGTGTCAGGGTCTTACTAAGGGAAAGTGTCAATAAATGAGTTAGAAGTAGTGTTATGGCCTGAGGTAGGAGTAGTGTGAAGGCCTTAGGGACAGTGTCAATGCCTGAGTTAACAGTAATGTCAGGGATTTAGTTACGGAGAGTGTCAGTGCCTAAGTTGGTAGTAGTATCACGGACTTAGGGACAGTTTCAGTGCTGAGTTAGGAATAGTGTCTGGGCCTTAGTTAGGCAGAGTGTCAATGCGTGAGTTAGGATTAGTGTCACAGCTTTAGTTAGGTACAGTGTCCATTCACGAGCTGGGAGTAGCGTCCTGGTCTTATGAGGGACAGTGTCAGTGCCTGAGTTAGGAGTAGTGTCATGGCCTTAGAGACAGTGTCAGTAGCTGAGTTAGGAATAGGAGTTATGACCTGAGTTGGGGTAGTGTCACCACCTGAGTTAGTAGAAGTGTCAGGGCCTTATTTAGGGATAGTGTCAGTGCCTGTGTTAGGAGTAGTGCCATAGCCTTAGTTAGGGACAGTGTCAGTGCCTGAGTTAGGAGTAGCATTAAGACTTGAGTTAGGAGTAGTGTGAGGGCCTTTCTTAAGGACAGTGTCTGTGCCTTATTTATTAATAGTGTCAGGGCCGTACTTAGTGCCAGTGTCAGTGCCTGAGTTAGGAGTAGTGTTATGGCCTGAGTTAGGAGTAGTGTGAAGGCCTTAGTTAGGGAGAGTGTCAGTGCCTCAGTTAAGAGTATGTCAAGGCCTTAGTTAGGCAGAGTGTCAGTGCCTGATTTAGGAGTAGTATCAGGGCCTTTTTTAGAGAGAAAGTCAGTTCCTGAGATAGCAGTAGTGTTATGGCCTGAGTTTGGAGTAGTGTGAAGGCCTTAGTTAGGGACAGTGTCAGTGCCTCAGTTAAGAGTACTGTCAAGGCCTTAGTGAGGCAGAGGGTGAGTGCCTGAGATGGGAGTAATGTCAGGTCCTTAGTTAAGGACTGTGTCAGAGCAGAGTTGCAAGGAGTTTCAGGACCTAAGTTAGGGACAGTGTCATGCCTGAGTTAACAGTAGGGTCACGGATTTAGTTAAGGAGAGGGTCAGTGCCTGAGATGGTAGCAGTATCAGTGACTTATTTAGGGACAGTTTCAGTGCTGAGTTAGGAATACTCTCTGGGCCTTAGTTAGGCAGAGTGTCAGTGCGTGAGTTAGGATTAGCGTCATGGCTTTAGTTAGCTACAGTGTCCGTTCACGACTTGGGAGTAGCATCCTGGTCTTATGAGGACAGTGTCAGTGCCTGTGATAGGAGTAGTGTCATGGCCTTAGTTAGGGACAGTGTCAGTACCTGAATTAGGAATTGTGTTATGACATGTGTTGGGGTCGTGTCATGACCTGAGGTAGTACAAGTGTCAGGGTCTTATTTAGGGATAGTGTCAGTGCCTGTGTTAGGAGTAGTGCTATGGCCTTAGTTAGGGACAGTGTCAGTGTCTGAGTTAAGAGTAGTGTTATGGCCTGAGTTAGAAGTAGTTTAAAGGTCTTAGTTAGGAACAGTGTAAGTGCCTCTGTTAAGTGTATTGTCAAGGTCTTAGTTAGGCAGAGCGTGAGTGCCTGAGGTAGGATTAATTTCAAGGGGTTCGTTAGGCACAGTGTTGGTTACCGACTTGTGAATAACGTCCTTGTTTTAGTGAGGGACAGACTCTGTGCCGTTGGTAAGAGTAGTGTCAGGGCCTTACTTAGGGACAGTTTCAGTGCCTGAGTTAGTAGTAGTGTAATGGCCTGAGTTAGGAGTAGTGTGAGTGCCTAAGGAACAGTGTCAGTGCCTCAGTTAAGAGTATGTCAGGGACTTAATTAGGTAGAGTGTCTGTGCCTGAGTTAGGAGTATATTTAGGGTTTTAGTCAGGGAAAATGTCAGTGCTTGCAATAGGTGTAGTGTTATGGCCTGTGTTAAGAGTAATGTGAGGGCCTTCGGGACATTCTCAGTGCCTTAGTTAAGAGTATGTCAAGGCCTTAGTTAGGTAGAGTCTCAGTGTCTGAGTTAGGAGTAGTACCAGGGCTTTTTTAGGGAGAAACTCAGTTCCTGAGGTAGGAGTAGTGTTATGGCCTGTGTTCGCAGTAGTGTGAAGGGTGTAGTTAGGGACAGTGTCAGTGCCTCAGTTAAGAGTATTGTCAAAGCCTTAGATTGGCAGAGTGTGTGTGCCTGAGATGAGAGTAATTTCAGATCCTTAGTTAAGGACAGTGTCAGTGCCTGAGTTGTGAACTGTTTCAGGCCCTAATTTAGGGACACTGCCAATGCCTGAGTTAAGAGTAGTTTCACGGCTTTAGTTAAGGAGAGTGTCAGTGTTTGAGTTGGTAGTAGTATCATGGATTAGTTAGGGACAGTTTCAGTGCTGTGTTAGGAATAGTGTCTGGGGCTTAGTTAGGCATAATGTCAGTGTGAGAGTTTGGATTAGTGTCATGGCTTTAGTTAGGTTCAGTGTCTGTTCACGAGTTGGGAGTAGCGTACTGGGTCTTATGAGGGACAGTGTCAGGAGTAGTGTTATGGCCTGAGTTGGAGTAGTGTCACGGCCTGAATTATTAGTAGTGTCAAAGCCTTATTTAGGGATAGTGTCAGTCCCTGTGTTAGGAGTAGTGCCACGGCCTTAGTTGGGGACAGTGTCAGTGCCTGAGTTAGTAGTAGTGTTAAGACCTGAGTTAGGAGTAGTGTGAGGGCCTTTCTTAGGGACAGTATCTATGCCTCATTTAGTAGTAGTGTCAGGGCCTTAGTTAGGGCCAGTGTCAGTGCCTGAGTTAGGAGTAGTGTTATGGTCTGAGTTAGGAGTAGTGTGAAGGCCTTAGTCAGGGAGAGTATCACTACCTCACTTAAGAGTATGACAAGGCCTCAATTAGGTACAGTGTCAGTGCCTGAGTTAGGAGTTCTATCAGGGCCTTTGTTAGGGAGAAAGTGTATTCCTTATTTAGGGGTTGTGTTATGTCCTGAGTTAAGTGTAGTGTGAAGACCTTAGTTAGGGACAGTGTCTGTGCCTCAGTTAAGAGTATTTTCAAGGCCGTAGTGAGGCAGACTGTGAGTGCCTATGTTAGGATTAGTGTAACGGGTTTAGTTAGGGACAGTGTCTGTTCTCGAGTTGTGAGTAGTGTCCTGGTCTTAGTTAATGACAGTGTCAGTGCCTCAGTTTTCAGTAGTCTCAGGGCCTTAGTTAGGGACAGTGTCAGTGCTTGAGTTAGGACGAGTGTTATGGCCTCAGTTAGGAATAGTATAAAGGTCTTAGTTAGGAACAGTGTCAGTGACTCCTTTAAGAGTTTTGTCAAGGCCTTAGGGAAGCTGAGTTTGACTGCCTGAGTTAGGATAAGTGTCATGGCTTTAGTTAGGGATAGTGTCCATGCCCGAGTTGTAAGTAGCGTCCTGGTCTTAGTTAGGGACACTGTGTGTGCCTCAGTTAGTAGTAGTGTCAGGGCCTTAGTTAGGGACAGTGTCAGTGCATGAGTGAGGAGTAGTATCAGGGCCTTTTTAGGGAGAAAGTCCGTTCTGAGTTAGGAGTAGTGTTATGGTCTGGGTTAGGAGTAGTGTGAAGGCCTTAGTTAGGGACAGTGTCAGTGTCACAGTTA
Organism: Grampus griseus; assembly: GCF_964374135.1. Lineage (NCBI taxonomy): Eukaryota > Metazoa > Chordata > Mammalia > Artiodactyla > Delphinidae > Grampus > Grampus griseus. The sequence continues at coordinate 184,065 of NW_028133053.1, forward strand.
CGAGTATTGTCAAGGCCTTAGTGAGGCAGAGTGTGTGTGCCTCAGTGAGGATTAGTGTCACGGCTTTAGTTAAGGACACTCCTTTCCCGAGTTGTGAGTAGCGTCGCGGTCTTAGTTAGTGACACTGTTTGTGCCTTAGTTAGTAGTAGTGCCAGAGCAATAGTTAGGGAATATATCAGTGCTTGCGATAGATGGAGTGTTAAGCCCTGAGTTAGGAGTAATGTGAGGGCTTTAGGGACATTGTCAGTGCCTCAGTTAAGAGTATGTCAAGGCCTTAGTTAGGTAGAGTGTCAGTGCCTGAGTGAGGAGTAGTATCAGGACCTTTGTTAGGGAGAAAGTGTTTTCCTTATTTAGGAGTAGTGTTATTTCCTGAGTTAAGAGTAGTGTGAAGGGCTTAATTAGGGACACTGTCAGTGCCTCAGTTAAGAGAATTTTCAACACCTTAGTGACGCAGAGTGTGACTGCCCATGTTAGGATTAGTGTAACGTGTTTAGTTAGGGACAGTGTCCGTTCCCGAATTGTGAGTAGCGTCCTGGTCTTATTTAGAGACAGTGTCTGTGCCTCAGTTTTTAGTAGTCTCAGGGCCTTTGTGAGGGACAGTGTCAGTGCCTGAGTTAGGTGTAGTGTTATGGCCTGAGTTAGCAGTAGTGTGAAGACCTTAGTTAGGGAAAGTGTCAGTGTCTCAGTTAAGAGTATGTCAAGGTCTCAATTAGGTAGAGTGTCAGTGCGCCAGTTAGGAGTAGTATCAGGGCCTTGGTTAGGGAGAAAGTGTGTTCCTTATTTAGGAGTAGTGTTATGTCCTGAGTTAAGAGTAGTGTGAAGGCCTTAGTTAGGGACAGTGTCAGTGCCTCTGTTAAGAGTATTTTCAAGACCTTAGTGAGGCAGAGTGTGAGTGCCTGTGCTAGGATTAGTGTAACGGTTTTAGTTAGGGACAGTGTAATTGAGTTGTGAGTAGCGTCCTTGTCTTAGGTAGGGACATGGTCAGTTTCTGAGTTAGGAGTAGTGTTATGGCCTGTGTTAGGAGTAGTGTAAAGGTCTTAGTTAGGAGCAGTGTCAGTGCCTCAGCTGAGAGTATTTTCAAGGCCCTAATCACGCAGAGGGTGAGTGCCTGTGTTAGGATTATTTCCACGGGTTTCATTAGGGACAATGTTCATTCCCGAGTTGTGAATAGCGTTCTGGTCTTAGTTAGGGACAATCTCTGTGCCTTAGTTAATAGTAGTGTCAGGGCCTTAGCTAGGGAAATTGTCAGTGCCTGAGTTAGGAGTAGTGTTATGGCCTGAGTTAGGAGTAGTGTGAGTGCCTTACAAACAGTGTCAGTGCTTCAGTTAAGAGTATGTCAGTGTCTTAAGTAGGTAGAGTGTCTGTGCCTGAGTTAGAAGTAGTATTAGGGCCTTTTTCGGAAGAAAGTCAGTTACTGATTTAGGAGTAGTTTTATGGCCTCAGTTAGAAGTAGTGTGAGTGCCTTAGTTAGGGACAGTGTGAGTGCCTCAGTTAAGAGAATTGTCAAGGTCTTAGGGTCGCTGAGTATGAGTGCCTGAGTTAGGATTAGTGTCACGGCCTCAGTTAGGGACAGTGTCCATTCCTGAGTTGTGAGTAGCGTCCTGGTCTTAGGTAGGGACAGTGTCAGTGCCTGAGTGTAGAGTAGTATCAGTGCCTTTTTAGGGAGAAGGTCAGTTCTCAGTTAGGAGTAGTGTTATTGCCTGAGTTAGGAGTAGTGTGAAGGCGTTAGTTAGGGACAGTGTCAGTTCCACAGTTCAGAGTATTGTTGAGGCCTTAGTGAGGCAGAGTGTGTGTGCCTGAGTTAGGATTAGTGTCACGGCTTTAGTTAGGGACAGTGTCCATTCCCGAGTTGTGAGTAGCATCGTGGTCTTAGTTAGTGACACTGTCTGTGCCTTAGTTAGTAGTAGTGCCAGGGCCATAGTTAGGGAATATATCAGTGCTTGTGATAGATGGAGTGTTATGCCCTGAGTTAAGAGTAATGTGAGGGCCATAGGGACATGGTCAGTGCCTTAGTAAGAGTATGTCAAGGCCTTTGTTAGGTAGAGTGTCTATGCCTGCGTTAGGAGTAGTATATGGGCGTTTTTTAGGGAGAAACTCAGTTACTGATGTTGCATTAATGTTATGGCCTGAGTTTGGAGTAGTGTCAAGGCCTTAGTTAGGGATAGTGTCAGTGCCTCAGTTAAGAGTATTGTCAAGGCCATAGACTGGCAGAGTGTGAGTGCCTGAGATGGGAGTAATGTCAGGTCCTTAGAGAAGGACTGTGTCAGTGCCTGAGTTGCAAGTAGTTTCAGACCCTAATTTAGGGACATTGTCAATTCCTGTGTTAACAGTAATGTCATGGATTTAGTTAAGGAGAGTGTCAGTGCCTAAGTTGGTAGTAGTACTACGGACTTAATTAAGGACAGTTTCAGTGCTGAGTTAGGAATAGTGTCCGGGCCTTAGTTAGGCAGAGTGTCAGTGCGTCGGTTAGGATTAGTGTCATGGCTTTAGTTAGGGACAGTATCCGTTCACGAGCTGGGGGTAGCATCCTGGTCTTATGAGGGTCAGTGTCAGTGCCTGAGTTGGGAGTAGTGTCATGGCCTGAGCTAGGGACAGTGTCAGTCCCTTAGTTAGGAATTGTGTTATGATGTGAGTTGGGGTAGAATCACGACTTGAGTTAGTAGTAGTGTCACGGCCTTATTTAGGGATAGTGTCAGTGCCTGTGTTATGCGTATCATTAAGCCCTGAATTAGGAGTAGTGTGAGGGTCTTTATTAAAGACAGTGTCTGTGCCTTCTTTAGTAGTAGGGTCAAGGCCTTAGTTAGTGCCAGTGTCAGTGCCTGAGATAGGAGTAGTGTTATGGCCTGAGTTAGGAGTAGTGTGAAGGCCTTAGGGAGAGTGTCAGTGCTTCAGTTAAGAGTATGACAAGGCCTCAATTAGGTAGAGTGTCAGTGCCTGAGTTAGGCGTAGTATCAGGTCCTTTGTTAGGGAGAAAGTGTTTTCCTTATTTAGGAGTAGCGTTATGGTCTGAGTTAAGATTAGTTTGAAGGCCTTAGGGAAAGTGTCAGTGCCTCAGTTAAGAGTATTTTCAAGGCCTTAGTGAGGCAGAGTGTGAGTGCCTGTGCTAGGATTAGTGTAACGGGTTTAGTTAGGGACAGTGTCTGTTCTCGAGTTGTGAGTAGCATACTGGTCTTAGTTAGGGACATGGGCAGTGCCTGAGTTCGGAGTAGTGTTAAGGCCTGAGTTAGGAGTACTGTAAAGGTCTTAGTTAGGAGCAGTGTCAGTGCATCCGTTAAGAATATTGCCAAGGCCTTAATTACACAGAAGTTGAGTGCCTGAGTTAGGATTAGTTTCACGGGTTTCGTTAGGGACAATGTTCGTTCCGGAGTTGTGAATAGCATCTTGGTCTTAGTTAGGGACAATCTCTGTGCCTTAGTTTATAGTTGTGTCAGGGCCTTAGTTACCAACATTGTCAGTGCCTAAGTTAGGAGTAGTGTTATGGCCTGAGTTTGGAGAAGTGTGAGTGCCTTATGAACAGTGTCAGTGCCTCAGTTAATAGTCGTGTCAGGGCCTTAGTTAGGGACAGTGTCAGTGCCTGAATGAGGGGTAGTAACAGTTCCTTTTTAGGGAGAAAGTCAGTTCTGAGTTAGGAATAGTGTTATGGCCTGAGTTAGGAGTAATGTGAAGGCCTTAGATAGGGATAGTTTCAGTGCCTCAGTTAAGAGTATTTTCAAAGCTTTAGTGAGGCAGAGTGTGAGTGCCTGTGTTAGGATTAGTGTATTGGGTTTAGTTAGGGACAGTGTCCATTCTCGAATTGTGAATAGCATCCTGGTCTTAGTTAGGGACTGGGTCTGTGCCTCAGTTGTTAATAGTCTCTGGGCCTTAGTTAGGGACAGTGTCGGTGTCTGAGTTAGGAGTAGTGTTAAGACCGGAGTTATGAATAGTGTGAGGGCCTTTCTTAGGGCCAGTATCTGTGCCTTACTTACTAGTAGTGTCCGGGTCTTAGTCAGGGCCAGTGTCAGTGCCTGAGCTAGGTGTAGTGTCATGGCCAATATTAGGAGTACTAGGAGGGCCTTAGTTAGGGAGAGTGTCAATGCCTCAGTTAAGAGTATTTTCAAGGCTGTAGTGAGGCAGAGTGTAAGTGCCTGTGTTAGGATTAGTGTAACGGGTTTAGTTAGGGACAGTGTCTGCTCTCGAGTTGTGAGTAGTGTCCTGGTCTTAGTTAAGGACAGTATCAGTGCCTCAGTTTTCAGTAGTCTCAGGGCCTTAGTTAGGGACAGTGTCAGTGCCTGAGTGAGGAGTAGTATCAGGACCTTTTTAGGGAGAAAGTCAGTTCTGAGTTAGGAGTAGTGTTATGGCCAGGGTTAGGAGTAGTGTGAAGGCCTTAGTTAGGGACAGTGTCAGTGTCACAGTTCCGAGTATTGTCAAGGCCTTAGTGAGGCAGAGTGTGTGTGCCTCAGTTAGGATTAGTGTCACGGCTTTAGTTAGGGACACTCTCCTTTCCCGGGTTGTGAGTCGCGTCGCGGTCCTAGTTAGTGACACTGTCTGTGCCTTAGTTAGCAGTAGTGTCAGGGCCATAGTTAGGGAATATATCAGTGCTTGTGATAGATGGAGTGTTATGCCCTGAGTTAAGAGTAATGTGAGGGCCTTAGGGACATTGTCAGAGCGTCAGTTAAGTGTATGTCAAGGCCTTAGTTAAGTAGAGTGTCAGTGCCTGAGTGAGGAGTAGTATCAGGACCTTTGTTAGGGAGAAAGTGTTTTCCTTATTTAGGAGTAGTGTTATGTCCTGAGTTAAGAGTAGTGTGAAGGGCTTAATTAGGAACAGTGTCAGTGCCTCAGTTAAGAGAATTTTCAACATCTTAGTGAGGCAGAGTGTGACTGCCTATGTTAGGATTAGTGTAACGTGTTTAGTTAGGGACAGTGACCATTCCCGAATTGGGAGTAGTGTCCTGGTCTTATTTAGGGACAGTGTCTGTGCCTCAGTTTTTAGTAGTCTCAGGGCCTTTGTGAGGGACAGTGTCAGTGCCTGAGTTAGGAGTAGTGTTATGGCCTGAGTTAGCAGTAGTGTGAAGACCTTAGTTAGGGAGACTGTCAGTGCCTCAATTAAGAGTATGTCAAGGTTTCAATTAGGTAGAGTGTCAGTGCCTGAGTTAGGTGTAGTATCAGGGCCTTGGATAGGGAGAAAGTGTGTTCCTAATTTAGGAATACTGTTATGGCCTGAGTTAAGAGTAGTGTGAAGGCCTTAGTTAGGGACAGTGTCAGTGCCTCAGTTAAGAGTATTTTCAAGACCTTAGTGAGGCAGATTGTGAGTGCCTGTGTTTGGATTTGTGTAACAGGTTTAGTTAGAGACAGTGTCTGTAATCGAGTTGTGAGTAGTGTCCTTGTCTTAGTTAGGGACATGGTCAGTTCCTGAGTTAGGAGTAGTGTTATGGCCTGTGTTAGGAGTAGTGTAAAGGTCTTAGTTAGGAACAGTGTCAGTGTCTCCGTTAAGAGTATTTTCATGGCCTTAATCACGCAGAGGATGAGTGCCTATGTTAGGATTATTTCCACGGGTTTCATTAGGGACAATGTTCATTCCTGAGTTGTGAATAGCATTCTGGTCTTAGTTAGGGACAATCTCTATGCCTTAGTTAATAGTAGTGTCAGGGCCTTAGCTAGGGACATTGTCAGTGCCTGAGTCAGGAGTAGTGTTATGGTCTGAGTTAAGAGTAGTGTGAGTGCCTTACAAACAGTGTCAGTGCCTCAGTTAAGAGTATGTCAGTGCCTTAATTAGGTAGAGTGTCTGTGCCTGAGTTAGAAGTAGTATTAGGGCCTTTTTCGGAAGAAAGTCAATTACTGAATTAGGAGGAGTTTTATGGCCTGAGTTAGGAGTAGTGTGAAGGCATTAGTTAGGGACAGTGTCAGTGCCTCAGTTAAGCGTATTGTCAAGGTCTTAGGGAGGCTGAGTGTGAGTGCCTGAGTTAGGATTAGTGTCATGGCTTTAGTTAGGGACAGTTTCCATTCCCGAGTTGTGAGTAGCGTCCTGGTCTTAATTAAGGACAGTGTCACTGCCTGTGTGATGAGTAGTATCAGGGCCTTTTTATGGAGAAAGTCAGTTCTCAGTTAGGAGTAGTGTTATTGCCTGAGTTAGGAGTAGTGTGAAGGCGTTAATTAGGGACAGTGTCAGTTCCACAGTTCAGAGTATTGTCGAGGCCTTAGTGAGGCAGAGTGTGTGTGCCTGAGTTAGGATTAGTGTCACGGCTTCAGTTAGGGACAGTGTCCATTCCCGAGTTATGAGTAGCATCGCGGTCTTAATTAGGGACTCTGCCTGTGCCTTAATTATTAGTAGTGTCAGGGCCTTAGTTAGGGACAATGTCAGTGCTTGCAATAGGTGTAGTGTTATGGCCTGAATTAAGAGTTTTGTGAGGACCTTAGGGACATTGTCAGTGCCTTAGTTAAGAGTATGTCAAGGTCTTTGTTAGGTAGAGTGTCTATGCCTGTGTTAGGAGTAGTATCTGGGCCTTTTTTAGGGAGAAAGTGAGTTCCTGATGTTGCATTAATGTTATGGCCTGGGTTTGAAGTAGTGTCAAGGCCTTAGTTAGGGATAGTGTCAGTGCCTCAGTTAAGAGTATTGTCAAGGCCATAGACTGGCAGAGTGTGAGTGCCTGAGATGGGAGTAATGTCAGGTCCTTTGAGAAGGACTGTGTCAGTGCCTGAGTTGCAAGTAGTTTCAGACCCTAAATTAGGTACATTGTCAATACCTGTGTTTACAGTAATGTCATGGATTTAGTTAAGGAGTGTGTCAGTGCCTACATTGGTAGTAGTACTACGGACTTAATTAAGGACAGTTTCAGTGCTGAGTTAGGAATAGTGTCCGGGCCTTAGTTAGGCAGAGTGTCAGTGCGTCAGTTAGGATTAGTGTCATGGCTTTAGTTAGGGACAGTATCCGTTCACGAGCTGGGGGTAGCGTCCTGGTCTTATGAGGGACAGTGTCAGTGCCTGAGTTAGGAGTAGTGTCATGGCCTGAGTTAGGGACAGTATCAGTACCTTAGTTAGTAATTGTGTTATGATGTGAGTTAGGATAGAATCACGACTTGAGTTAGTAGTAGTGTCACGGCCTTATTTAGGGATAGTGTCAGTGCCTGTGTTAGGAGTAATGCCATGGCCTTAGTTTGGGACAGTGTCAGTGCCTGTGTTAGGTGTATCATTAAGACCTGAATTAGGAGTAGTGTGAGGGTTTTTATTAAGGACAGTGTCTGTGCCTTCTTTAGTAGTAGGGTCAAGACCTTAGTTAGTGCCAGTGTCAGTGCCTGAGATAGGAGTAGTGTTATGGCCTGAGTTAGGAGTAGTGTGAAGGCCTTAGTCAGGGAGAGTGTCAGTGCCTCAGTTAAGAGTATGACAAGGCCTCAATTAGGTAGAGTGTCAGTGCCTGAGTTAGGAGTAGTATCAGGTCCTTTGTTAGGGAGAAAGTATATGCCTTATTTAGGAGTAGTGTTATGGCCCGAGTTAAGATTAGCATGAAGGCCTTAGTTAGGGAAAGTGTCAGTGCCTCAGTTAAGAGTATTTTCAAGGCCTTAGTGAGGCAGAGTGTGAGTGCCTGTGCTAGGATTAGTGTAACGGGTTTAGTTAGGGACAGTGTCTGTTCTTGAGTTGTGAGTAGCGTACTGGTCTTAGTTAGGGACATGGTCAGTGCCTGAGTTAGGAGTAGTGTTAAGGCCTGATTTAGGAGTACTGTAAAGGTCTTAGTTAGAAGCAGTGTCAGTGCGTCTGTTAAGAATATTGCCAAGGCCTTAATTGCGCAGAAGTTGAGTGCCTGAGTTAGGATTAGTTTCACGGGTTTCCTTAGGGACAATGTTCGTTCCGGAGTTGTGAATAGCATTTTGGTCTTAGTTAGGGACAATCTCTGTGCCTTAGTTAATAGTAGTGTCAGGGCCTTAGCTACCAACATTGTCAGTGCCTGAGTTAGGAGTAGTGTTATGGCCTGAGTTCGGAGAAGTGTGAATGCCTTACGAACAGTGTCAGTGCCTCAGTTAATAGTCGTGTCAGGGCCTTAGTTAGGGACAGTGTCAGTGCCTGAATGAGGGGTAATATCAGTTCCTTTTTAGGGAGAAAATCAGTTCCGAGTTAGGTATAGTGTTATGGCCTGATTTAGGAGTAATATGAAGGCCTTAGTTAGGGATAGTTTCAGTGCCTCAGTTAAGAGTATTTTCAATGCTTTAGTGAGGCAGAGTGTGAGTGCCTGTGTTAGGATTAGTGTAATGGGTTTAGTTAGGGACTGTGTCTGTTACCGAGTTGTGCATAGCATCCTGGTCTTAGTTAGGGACAGTGTCTATGCCTCAGTTTTTGGTAGTCTCTGGGACTTAGTTAGGGACAGTGTCAATACCTGAGTTAGGAGTAGTGTTATGTCCTGAGATAGGAGTAGTGTAAAAGTCTTAGTTAGGAACAGTGTCAGTACCTGCTTGAAGAGTATTGTCAAGGCCTTAGGGAGGCTGAGTGTGAGTGCCTGAGTTAGGATTAGTGTCACGGCTTTAGTTTGGGACAGTGTCCATATCTGAGTTGTGAGTAGCGTCCTGGTCTTAGTAAGGGACATTGTGAGTGCCTCAGTTAAGTGTATGTCAAGGCCTTAGTTAGGTAGAGTGTCTGTACCTAAGTTAGGAGTAGTATCAGGGCCTTTTTTGGGAGAATGTTAGTTCCTGAGGTAGCAGTAGTGTTATGGCCTGAGTTTGGAGTAGTGTGAAGACCTTAGTTAGGGACAGTGTCAGTGCCTGAGATAGGAGTATTGTTATGGCCTGAGTTAAGAGTAGTGTAAAGGTCTTAGTTCGGAACAGTATCAGTGCCTCCATTAAGAATATTGTCAAGACCTTAGTTACACAGAGGTTGAGTGCCTGAGTTAGAATTATTTTCACTGGTTTTGTTAGGGAAAATGTTCGTTGTCGAGTTGTGAATAGCATCCTGTTCTTAGTTAGGGACCGTGTCTGTGCCTCAGTTAATAGTAGTGTCAGGGCTTTAGCTAGGGACATTGTCAGTGCCTGAGTTAAGAGTAGTGTTATGGCCTGAGTTAGGAGTAATGTGAGGGCCTTAGGGAGAGTGTCAGTGCCTCAGTTAAGAGTATTTCAAGGCCTCAATTAGGTAGAGTGTCAGTGCCTGAGTTAGGAGTAGTATCAGGGTCTGTAAGGGAAAAATTGTGTTCCTTATTTAGGAACACTGTTATGGCCTGAGTTTGGAATAGTGTGAAGGCCTTAGTTAGGGACAGTGTCAGTGCCTCAGTTAAGAGTATTGTCAAGGCCTCAGATTGGCAGAGTGTGAGTGCCTGAGATGGGAGTAATGTCAGGTCCTTAATTAACGACAGTGTCAATGCCTGAGTTGCGAGTAGTTTCAGACCCTTAGTTAGGGACCGTGTCAATGCCTGAGTTAAGATTAGTGTCACGGCTTTAGTTAAGGAGAATGTCAGTGCCTCCGTTGGTTGTAGTGTCAAGGACTTAGTTAGGGACAGTGCCAGTGCCTGAGTTAGGAGTAGCGTTATGGCCTGAGTTAGCAGTAGTGTAAGGGCCTTATTTAGGGACAGTGTCAGTGCCTCATTTAAGAGTATGTCAAGGCCTTATTTAGGTAGAGTTTCAGTGCCTGATTTAGGAGTAATATCAGGCCCTTTGTTAGGGAGAAAGTCAGTTCCTGAGTTAGGAGTAGTGTTATGGCCTGAGTTAGGAGTAGTTTGAAGGCCTTAGTTAGGGACAGTGCCAGTGCCTCAGTTAAGAGTATTGTCAAGGCCTTAGTTAGGCAGAGTGTGAGTTCCTGATTTAGGATTAGTCTCATGGCTTTAGTTAGGGACAGTGTCCGTTCCCGAGTTGTGAGTAGCGTCCTGGTGTTAGTTAGGGATAGTGCCTGTGCCTCAGTTACTAGTAGTGTCCGAGCTTTAGTTAGGGAGAGATTCAGTGCCTGAGTTCAGAGTAGTGTTATGGCCTGAGGTAGCAGCAGTGTGAGGGCCTTAGCGACAGTGTCAGTGCCTCAGTTTAGAGTATTGTCAAGGCCTTAGTTAGGTAGACTGTCAGTGCCTGAGTTAGGAGTAATATCAGGGCCTTTGTTAGGAAGAAAGTCAGTTCCTGAGTTAGGAGTAGTGTTATGGCTTGAGTTAGGAGTAGTGTCATGGCCTTAGCTAAGGACACTGTCATTGCCTGAGTTAGAAGTAGTGTCACGTGCTGAGTTAGGAGTAGTGCCAGGGCCTTAGTTAGTTACAGTGTCAGTGCCTCAGTTAAGAGTATGTCAACGCCTTAGGTACTAAGTGTCAGTTCCTGAGTTAGGAGTAGTTTCATGGCCTTTGTAAGGGAAACTGTCCTTGCCTAAGTTAGGAGTAGTGTCACTGGCTGAGTTGGGAGCAGCGTAAGGGCCTTAGTTAGGGACAGTGCCAGTCCCTGAGAGTGTAGTTTTGCCAGGGTCTCAATTAGGGACATTGTTACTGCCTGAGTTAGTAGTAGTGTTAGAGCTTTAGTTATGGACATAGTCAGTGCCTAGGGTAAGAGTATACTCTATGCCATTTTCAGGGAGAGTGTCAGAGCCTGAATTAGGAGTACTGTCACGGCCTGAGTTAGTAGTAGTGTCAGAGCCTTATTTAGGGATAGTGTCAGTCCCTGAGTTTGGAGTAAGTCCATGGCTTTAGTTAGGGACAATGTTAATGCCTGAGTTAGGAGTAGTGTTATGGCCTGAGTTAGGAGTAATGTGAGGGCCTTAGGGACAGTGTCAGTGCCTCAGTTAAGAGTATGTGAAGGCCTTAGTTAGGTTGAGTGTCAGTACCTGAATTAGCAGTAGTGTCAGGGCCGTTGTTAGGGAGAAAGTCACTTCCTGAGTTAGGAGTACTGTTATGGCCTGAGTTATGTGTAGTGTGAGGGCCTTAGGGACAGTGTCAGTGCCTCAGTTTAGAGTATTGTCAAGGCCTTAGTTAGGCAGAGTGTGAGTGCCCGAGTTTGGGTTAGTGTCACAGCTTCAGTTAGGGACAGTGTCTGTTCCTGAGTTGGGAGTAGCATCCTGGTCTTAGTTAGGGACAGTGTCGGTGCCTCAGTTAGGAGTAGTGTCAGGACCTTTGTTAGGCACAGTGTCAGTACGTGTGTTAGGAGTAGAGATAGGGCCAGAGTTAGGAGTAATATGAGGGCCATTTTTAGGGACAGATTCGGTGCATGAACTAGGAGTAGTGTCGGGGCCTTAGTTAGGGAAAGTGTCAGTGTCTTATTTAGGAGTAGAGTCAGGGCCTTAGGGACAGTGTCAGTGCCTGAGTTGGGAGTAAGGTTAGAGCCTTAGTTTGGGACAGAGTCAGTGCCTGAGTTACCAGTAGTGTTGGGCCTGTGTTAGGAGTAGTGTGACGGCCTTAGTTAGGGACAGTGTCAAGGCTGGAGTTATGAATAGCATCAGTGCCTTCATTAGGTATTGTGTCAGCCCCTGATTTAGAAGTAGAAACAGGGCCTAAGTTACCGACCATGTCATGGCCTATGTTGGGAGTAGTATCAGGTCCTTACTTAGGGACAGTGTCAATTCTTGAGTTAGGATAAGTGTCACGGCTACAGGTAGGGACAATTTTAGTGCCTGAGTTGCGAGTAGTTTCAGACACTTAGTTAGGGAGAGTGTCAGTGCCTTATTTAGGAGTAGTAACAGCACCTTAGTTAGGTAGAGTGTCATTCCATGAGTTAAGAGTAGTGTCATGGTCTTAGTTAGGGAAACTGTCATTGCCTGATTTCGGAGTATTGTCATGGGCTGAGTTCGGTGTCGTGTCAGGGACTTAGTTAGGGACAGTGTCACTGCCAGAATTAAGAGTATGTCAAGGCCTCAGTTAGGTATAGTGTCAGTTCCTGAGTTAGGAGTAGTTTCATGACATTAGTAAGGGAGAGTGTCCTTGCCTGAGTTAGGAATAGTGTCATGGCCTGAATTAGGAGTAGAGTAAGGACCTTTTTGAGGGACAGTGCCAGTGCGTGAGTTAAGATTATTGTGATGGCCTAAGTTAGGGACAGTGTCAGTGCCTCAGTTAAGAGTATTTCAAGGCCTTAATTAGGTAGAGTGTCAGTGCCTGAGTTAGGAGTAGTATCAGGGCATTTGTTAGAGAGATAATGAGTTCCTGAGTTAGGAGTAGTGTTATGGCCTGAATTAGCAATAGTGTGAAGGTCTTAGGATCAGTGTCAGTGCCTCAGTTAAGAGTATTGTCAAGGCCTTATTTAGGCAGAGTGCCAGTGCCTGATTTAGGATTAGTGTCACAGCTTTAGTTAGGGACAGTGTCCGTTCCCGAGTTGGGAGTAGTGTCCTGGTCTTAGTTAGTGACAGAGTCAGTGCCTGAGATAGGAGTATATTCAGGGCCTTAGTTACACACAGTGTCAGCGCATGATTTAAGAGTAGAATTATGGGGTTTCCCTGGTGGCGCAGTGGTTGGGAGTCCACCTGCCAAAGCAGAGCACACGGGTTTGTGCCCTGGTCCAGGAGGATCCCACATGCCGTGGAGCATTTCGGGCCATGAGCCATGGCCACTGAGCCTGTGTGTCCGGAGCCTGTGCTCCACAACGGCAGAGGCCACAACACTGAGGGCCCATGAAATGCAAAGAAAAAAAAAGAGTAGTTATGGCCAGAGTTAGGAGTAATGCATTGACTTTTTTAGGGACAGTTTCAGTGCCTGAATGAGAGGTAGTGTCAGGGTTGTAGTTAGGGACAGTGTCAGTGCCTCACTTAAGAGTATGTCAAGACCTGATTTAAATAGATTGTCATTTCATGAGTTAGGAGTAGTTTCATGGCCTTAGTAAGGGAGAGTGTCCATACTCGAAGTGTATACTCTTCTATCTTTGGGTGTATACCCTTCTATCTCTAGGAGTATACCCTTCTATCTCTAGGTGTATACTGCTCTATCTCTAGGTTCATACTCTTCTATCTCAAGGTGTATACTCTTCTATCTCTAGGTGTATACTCCTCTATCTCTAAGTGCACACTCTTCTATCTCTAGGTGTATACTCTTCTATCTCTAGGAGTATTCTCTTCTGTCTCTAGGTGTATACTCTTCTATCTCTAGGAGTATACTCTTCTATCTCTAGAAGTATACTCTTCTATATCTAGGAGTATACTCTTCTTTCACTAGGTGTATAGTCTTCTATCTCTAGGTGTATAGTCTTCTATCTCTAGGTGTATACTCTTCTATCTCTAAGTGTATACTCTTCTATCTCTAGGTGTATACTCTTCTATCTCTAGGTGTATAGTCTTCTATCTCTAGGTGTACACTCTTCTATCTCTAGGTGTATACTCTTGTATCTCTAGGAGTATACTCTTCTATCTCTTGGTGTATACTCTTCTCTCTCTAGGTGTATACTCTTCTATCTCTAAGTGTATATTTTTCTATCTCTAGTAGTATACTCTTCTATCTCTAGGTGTATACTCTTCTATCTCTAGGTGTATACTCTTCTATCTCTAGGTGTATACTTTTCTATCTCTAGGAGTATACTCTTCTATCCCTAGGTGTATACTCTTCTATCTCTAAGTGTATACTCTTCTATCTCTAGGAGTATACTCTTCTATCTCTAGGTGTATAGTCTTCTATCTCTAGGTGTGCACTCTTCTATCTCTAGGTGTATACTCTTGTATCTCTAGGAGTATACTCTTCTATCTCTTGGTGTATACTCTTCTATCTCAAGGTGTATACTCTTCTATCTCTAGGTGTATACTTTTCTATCTCTAGAAGTATACTCTTCTATCCCTAGGTGTATACTCTTCTATCTCTAGGAGTATATTCTTATATCCCTAGATGTATACTCTTCTATCTCTAGGTGTATGCTCTTCTATCTCTAGGTGTATACTCTTCTATCTATAAGAGCATACTCTTCTATCGCTGTGTGTATACTCTTCTATCTCTAGGATTATATTCTTCTATCTCTAGAAGTATACTTTTCTATATCTAGGAGTATACTCTTCTATCTCTAGAAGTATACTCTTCTATATCTAGGAGTATACTCTTCTTTCACTAGGTGTATAGTCTTCTATCTCTAGGTGTATACTCTTCTCTCTCTAGGAGTATACTCTTCTAACTCTAGGTGTATACTCTTCTATCTCTATGTGTATACTCTTCTAGCTCTAGATGTATACTTTTCTATCTCTAGGTGTACACTCTTATATCTCTAGGTGTATACTCTTCTATCTATAGGTGTATATGCTTCTGTCTATAGGAGTATACTTTTCTATCTCTAAGTGTATACTCTTCTATCTCTAGGTAGAGATATTCCCCTACTCCTATGCCCCTACTTAAAAAAATACATTTTCAGACCCATTCAAACCAATGAAAATCCAAGTTTTCAGAGCACAAGATAATGAAAATTTTCTCGATCCACATCTTTTACTACCTTTAATCTGTTAACAGACACTAAGTGTCTCAGATGAAAAGTACTGTAGTGGGAATTGACATCGTTAACAATATTCCATACAGGTAAGTCTTGCTTGTTCCAATTTCTCAAAAATTTGGACACATTTACTGCCTCTATGACATGTCTAGGGTGTGTGAAAGAAAAAAAAAGAGGCCTGTACAATGTATTTCTCAAAATAGACAGAATTATTTTGCACATAAAAACAGAGAAACCTTATAAATAATGTACAGGGAGCAATGTAATGTCCGTAACGGAACTACTCATTTGGAAAGACAACACTGTCACCTAGTGTCCTCTCAGCAAAACTGAGTGGGAATTTCTAGGGGCTGCCAAAGCAGAGGTGGAGATTTATAGGAACCTGGGATGTTTGAAAAATGGTTATCGATGATCTCCTCAAGGAACGCACCAAGCGCCATCCCAAATTGCAATAATGGCTCCAGGTTGACTCCTTGTGTCCTCACTTGTTGCAATGTGACATTCCAACTTCTCTCATCAAGAAGCAGAGTTAATTTCCCCTCCCTTGAAGTTAGGTGACTTGCCACGGCCAATAGAAGGCAGCAGAAACGATGGTGTGCCAGCTCAGAGCTAGGCCCCACGATGCTTCTACACTCCCTCTCAGAGCCCTGCTACCCCCATGAGCACAAGCCCCAGTTACTAGCTGGGGCATAAGAGACATGTGGCCCAGTCAGGCCCCCGGCCTGACTACAGCCAGCCCCCAGCTGACCCCACAGTTGTAGCAGCAATTCCAGCCATGATAAGCAGGGTTGTGAGGAAGAATTAAGAGCATAAGTGTATGCTATAATTTATAAATCACTCTGTCAACCTACGACATTATTTTTCAAAAACATTTTTGTTATTTTGAATTCCTGCATGGACATATTGAAAACAGCACCCCAAGGATTGTTGGAGAGGAAAGGATGCAACCTGAAATTGAGAGTAAAATATATTAGTTTATCCAGATTCACATATTTGTATAAATTACTAGAAAATCATCTGAAGAAAAACAGACATGAATGAAAAAAACAGACCAAAGAACACGGGTGAAGAAACATGGCAATTTAACACCAACTAGTACATCAAAGATGTAATGGAAAGTGTATGTTTCGTTCTCTGTATAATGCTGTATAATTTTCCTCACAAAAGCATTATTTGACTTGTACATACTTCGAAGAAAACAAAGCATTAAGATTATCTGCTGGTGTGAAAACTGGCCTACATACACAGAGGGCAACGAGAGACAGAAGAAAGAGGCAGCCCGCTCCAGACTAGTCAGTGGCAGTTTTAACAAGCAAGGGAACCTGCTTGCAAGGCTTGCTGTTGTCAGCTGAAAGATGAATAGATCTCAGCACCCATACACCAGGATCTTGAGTTTACACAGAAACCTTAACAGGGTTCACTCACGTGTACTCTCTACATGGTCTCAAGAACACATTACTCTCTCAATGCTGAGTTCTTAAAAATGGTTCCCACTGTGGGAAAGGCAGGCAGAATGTATATTCCAAAGTCAGGGGAAGGGGTGAGGAGTCTCTGATTGCCCGGGTCCAGCTCTCACGTCAACTGGCGGTTATGCCCTCTCAATGGTTTACTCTGACATTTCAGGGAGGAAGGATACCAGAAAAGACAGCCTACGGCAGAAAACACTCAACATGTTATCATGAATGGCAGGGCAACCCAAGCAAGTGGCTATACAAGCCTACATAGGACCTGGAAGTGGGAAGCATTTGGGGACTACACATGGGCATGGTACTGACTCCCTCCCCAAAGAGACAAGTAGAGCAGAAATCTGGATGGAGTCAAGAGAGAGAACAAGAAAGGCAAGGCAGAATATGGAGCAACATGTGGATCCAGGAGCATGTGTTTCAGAACTGCCTGGGCTCTGCACACCAGCTGCATCACCATTCTCCTTGACTCTCATTGGTATAACAAAACAAGGGTGGGCGAATCGTGGCTGCCAAGTCTCTTCAAACTGTCCATAGAATTGACGGTTACTTGCTCACAGTGAAACAACCTCTCTGGACCTAACAGCTACTGCAGGAGGTGGTAGTGGAGAACAAGGTGACGACAATAACAAGATGCGAAGGAGGAAGAGATGCACAGCAAACTGAGTCGGTGGATTGATGGTGTGGGGTTAAGTCTGCAGAGCTAAAGAGGCCAGATGTAGAAAAGAGAAGGGGAACCATGAGGATATGGTCAAGCCCCATCGTATGGATATTTCATCCATATGTTGTATGCAAATTCCATTCAATTTTGCTCTGAGTGAACAAGAGAGAACAAAATTATCCTTTAAACCATGTCAGTGACAATATTTACCATCTCATTTGATGAGCTCATAGCCCAGTGTCAGAGGGAAATGGGAGCTGTGAGTCGGCCATCTCTCAGGAAGTCTCAGGCCTCAGAGGTCCCTCATAGCTAAATTACCTCACCTTTTGCACATTTCAAGTAATGTTATTCCTAAGTGCGAGTCACCCTCTTCATCAGGTTCTCCAAGAAACAGCAATCTCTCCCAATGAGAGAGGAAAAATGGGCTACTTTGGCTTGCTGAGGCACAATATGTAGTTCTCCAAAATGGTACATGCCTGGGGGATTCTTCAAGAAAATTAAACATCAGTGGTGATTTGTTTGTCTTCACATAAGGTATGACCCAGATGTGCTGAGAAATAAGAAAAGGACGAACGAATCCAGAGCAGCTGATCCAAGGAGGCAAGGGGCAACTTCCACAGCCTACATGGAAAGACA
Source organism: Grampus griseus (assembly GCF_964374135.1). NCBI lineage: Eukaryota > Metazoa > Chordata > Mammalia > Artiodactyla > Delphinidae > Grampus > Grampus griseus. The sequence continues at coordinate 201,128 of NW_028133053.1, forward strand.
GAGGAAGGGAACATCCAGCTGGTGGGAGCTGAAGACAGGGCTCAGTACTCCTTGGGCTCGGGATGCCACCCTCTCCTTCATGCTCTCCTTCTCTTTTGGCCCATCCAAGCCAGATTAAAGACCAAAAGGAAATGCCCTCCTCCATTCTATTCTCCTGTCCTTCTATCCACCCAGACCTTCTTTCCCTTTGCCATCAATTTCTTGACTTACCCCCCCCATTGCTCCCCTCCTATCTACACTGCAATCTGGTTTCTGCCCCACTACTCTAGTGAAACTGATCTCCTTGAAACCCCAATGATTTCTCCGTTGACAAGTCCAGGGGACTACTTCTCAATCCTTAGCTATGTGACCGCTAAGCCGAATTAGATCTTAAACAACGTCTCTGTCTTGAAAATCACTTTCCTGGCTTCTGCACCACCTTTCCTTTTCTTTTCATGAGTCTGATCACAACTAGTACTGTAGACTCCATTGAATTAAGGAATGCTTTTGCCTACATGTGTGAATGAGCTGTGAGTAAAGTACTGAAGTAGAGGACACCTAAAGTGAAACGTCTTGATGAATGTCCACGTGACTGAGCAGCAAGTTAAACTTTCATACATGTGCTAAGGAAGAAGAGTTGGGTTTTATTTTATTTACTTTTCCCTGGGCTGTGCTGAATGACTATCATCTACAAGTTCAAGCTACTTTTTGCTGAGGATTAATGCACTGGGAAACCTGAGGAAAACTGAACAATAGAGCTGTCTTTTTCTTGACCAGTTCACCTTAGTTTCCCAAACTCTAAGTCTTTCCCGAATTCTTTCTCCTTTTTATTGTAGTAAAATGAACATAACACAAAATCCACCATTTGGATCATTTTACAATTCACTGTACCATTCAGTGGAATTTACTACTGTCACAAGGTTGTGCAACTATAACCACTGCCTAGCTGCAAAACATTTTCATCAACCAAGAGGAAACCTACACCCATTTTAAGGAGTCATTCCCTATTTCCCTCTCTTCCAACACCCTGGCAACCACTAATGTAGAATCTTTTCTGTGTGTATGGATTTGCCACTGCCAGACATTTCATATAAATGGAACCATAAAATATGTAGCCTTTCATGCCTGACTCCTTTCACTTAGTTGCATCCATCATGTAGCATGTATCAGAAATCCACGCACTGTTATGGCTGAATCCTTCATACCCTTTGAATACAAAATTAAAAATACGTTGAGAGTGAAGCTCTGTTTTAATGGCACATCTATTAGGCCAATTCATTGAAAGAAGCTGAAGATGGAGATATTGTTGTGAAATGATAATCATTGAGAAGCCTCAGCCAATTGGATAACGAAAAGTTTGGGAAATGTTGCAAAAAATTATCTGCTTTATGTTAAAAGCCTATTAAACAAGGATGCAGGAAATTGTCTTTTTCTTGCAGGTAACTTAAAAGAGGCAGCAAGAAATAACTGCCCTTTAAAACACATTTTGAAAGGATTCTATTTATTCTTAATAGACGAATGGGAGTACAGGAAGTTCACATCCAATATGGACTCCCTGTCCAAACACTGTTTATCGTTCTAGCCACCACTATCGAATTATATTTCTTGAGAGTAAGGCAGCTCAATTCCTGCATATTACTTTCTAAAATTCATCCATCAAATCCATTAATACAGTATAAACAAGAGTTGTTCATGTTTAAGTGCACTTCAAATATCAGGTATAAAGAACCCCCAGTAAGAAAAAGAATCCTATATCTCTTGCCAGAATGTGGTCAGCTGTGGGGTGCTCTGCTAGCTGAAAGACACATTCATTATTAAGGGGATAGAGGCTGTTTAAGTGGGATGAGAGCCAAAAAATTTTAACTACATATATGTGTGAAGAACAGTGCTAGGTTATCTCATATTCTATATCAGTCAAGGCTCACCATTTTACATACGTGAAAAGCAAAGTTAAAAGTGTATTAGTAGGGCTTCCCTGTTGGCACGGTGGTTAAGGATCCACCTGCCAGTGCACGGGACACACGTTTGAGCCCTGGTCCGGGAAGATCCCACATGCCACGGAGCAACTAAGACCATGTGCCACAACTACTGAGCCTGCGTGCTAGAGCCCGTGAACCACAGCTACTGAAGCCCATGCACCTAGACCCCGTGCTCAGCAACAACGAGAAGCCACCACAATGAGAAGCCCGCGTACTGCAACAAAGAGTGGCCCCCGCTCACCGCAACTAGAGAAAGCCCGTGCACAGCAACGAAGAGCCTAGGCAGCCAAAGATAAATAAATAAATACGTCTATTTTTAAGAAAAGTGTTTTAGTAACTTACTAAAAGGCACGCAACCAGTAAACGTGAGCAAGAATTCAATCCCAAATCTGTCACACTGAAGTTTAAGCTAATACTTGAGATTAATAAAAACAGCACTAAATTAAAAGTTCAGAGATATTTTTTATTTCATATTTTCACTAATGCTCTTTGGAGATAAATCATGTCATTTATATGGGCCTTAGTTTTCACAACTTTAATAGTTGGAAGCTTGACTAGATGATCTGTATGTAGTCTTCCAATTCTAAAATGTTCCACTAATTTGGATTGCTAAAATAATTGCCCTTGCAATACATGCATGCTGCCACCAAGTAGCAGTAGAGACTACTAGTTCCTTTTTTACCCCTAGTGGGGGTGCATTTTGACAGCGGACTTATCCGTCAATAGTACAACCTGTTAGTATAACTATGAGATAACAAAATAATCTGGTATTCTTTCCTGTAAAAGAGAAGCTTTACATTGTGTCTGTGAATCGTACCAGAATCACCTGTAGGTTTTTAAATATAGAGGAAATCCTGAACCCATTGAATGAGACTCTTCAGAGACAGGACTTGGGCATCTGGAATTTTGGGTTCCCATCATTTGTATATTTTATTTCATTTCATTTTTGCCTATGTACAATATTTGTCACATCCTTTTGAATCTTTAAAACTTCCTTTTTGTTTTAAATTTTAGAATATTCCATAATCTTCACCTACTTTCCATAAGGTGTTATCTGTTATGTTTATTCGATCTTGTGCTTCTCCTGGTTAAGACTTGTTTCTTTCCTTTTTTTTTTGTTTTTTTCGGGGCCCTGCCTCATGTCTTGCAGGATCTTAGTTCCCTGACCTGGGATTGGACCCCAGGGCCCCAGCAGTGAAAGCGTCATGTTCTAAATACTGGACCACCAGGGAAGTCCCAAGATTTCAGTTGTAAATGACTTCTTTCCCCACTCTAATTCATTCCTGGGATCAGTTTCATGTTTGGACATTAAAGCAACCTTGCATTGCCAGAATAAAGCTACTTTGATTCTGATATATGATTGTTTTACATACCATGGATACAGTTTGTTCTTCTCTTTACACATTTTGCATGCATGTTCAAAGGAGAAACTGGCCCGTGATTCTATTCTCGTAATATTCTTTATCGATTTTTTTGTTGCTTTTTTAAGATTCTATACTTTATGTTTTATTTATTTATTTTTGGCTGCATTGGGTCTTCATTGCTGCATGCGAGCTTTCTCTAGATTCGGCGAGCGGGGGTCTATTCTTTGTTGCGGTGAGTAGGCTTCTCATTGCAGCCTTCTGACCCCATGGGCTTCTGACCCCATTCGTCAGTGCTACTTCAGGTCCTCACCCCTTCCCTTCTGACCCTGGGCGGTGAAATCCTCTTTCTGCGGCTGGCGTGCGTCAGAAAGTCAATGAGACAAGAGTAGGTTTGGAGTATCCAAGGAGCAGAAAGGATGTCAGCGTGTGGAAAACAGAGCGAGCAAATTGGAGAGGAGAACGAAACAGTCAGAGAGGAAACAGAGGCCCAGATTTCTAGGTCTGTGGAGGCACTCTGAGGACTTTGCATTTTCTGTGAAGAAGCCACTGAAGAAATTTGAGTGACATGATCTGACTTATGTTTTAACAAGATCTCTCTGGATGCCACGCTGATTAGAGACTGTAGGAGAGCAAGGACGAGCCCGAGAAGACCAACAGTTGATTCAAAGAAATGATTACTCAAACATGGTCCCCCTCCTCAGTGAAGACGCAGAGCAGGAATTGGCAAATAATGGCCACGAATCAAATCAGGCTCTCAGCCTGGATCTGTGGGACTGTGAGCTAATAATGGTTCTCACGTTTAGAAAGCTTGTTGAAGAGGAAAGAGGAGGAGAAGCTACAGAAACTGTATATGGCCCACAAAGCCTAAGATATTTAAAATCCAGAAAATGCTTTCCAACACCTGACGTAAAGCATGTGGCTGGTAGGAGGTCCTCAACCAAATTTGGAAGAGGAATACATGAGTCAGTTAGTTCCTGAAAACACTGTAAAGTGATAGGTGTCAAGAAACATTTACCCCTTCACCCTTAACCTTCACAAATGATGCCAATTCCATTGAGCTATTGAAAAATACATTCTGGCTTTCAGAAAAATAACCCAGAGGACATTTTCTCACATAGGCAAGGTCATAAACAACTGTCAAGTGAAGTTGAAATAGCAACAAATCAAATAGTAACAAAAAACATTTTTACTGATTTTTAAATCTTACAAAGCATTTTCATGTTCATTATCTAATTTAATCCTCCAATCAACGTCATGAGATAGTTATTATTTCCCCATTAGAAATGACCACATATGAAATCCTGAGTGATTGCTCAAGAAAAGCTGAAATCTTGAGTGTTACATCTATTAAGGCCATGGTTGGGTGTTTTCCCATGGGAACATTGGATGCTAAAATCCACAGGGATTTTCAGCTCAAGATGGCAGACTAGGAACTATATTTACTTTCTGTTCCTCCTGAAACCATATCTAAATAAAACTGTAGAAATACCAAAATTAATCAACCAATAAAAGCCAAGATATTCTGGAAGTCATCAACCACAGAAAGATTTCAACACATTTCGAGAAGGCAAGCAATGAAATGGAGGAGCCATGAATAAAATAATGAAGAAAAAAAGGCTGAGCCTAAGTAAGGTGTGCACAAAGTCACTCAGCTTTTGCTGAGCTCTGGTTATAGTCAAGGGCAGAGGAAAGAAGAGGGGCTGAAAACAAGGAGACAAACGTCATTTTAGGAAAAACACTTCATTTAATGAGCTCCAGGGAACACCCAGCCTGCTGCCATACTAACTCATGAATTACAATGGATTGTTGGTAAGCAAGACAAGAAAACAGGGCAGAAACAAAAGAAACAAAAATCAAGACACTGTTTCTAACTGAACTCTTCTCAAATGAGATCGAGGAATTATGGTTCAATGCCACAGCTGTAAATCATTTCTGCTCTTGGAGAGGTTACAAAGGGCTTATAATATTTCCCTTGTTTTCAGACAGAATTTAGGTCTGAGCAAAAGCTTTTGTGTCCTCCAACCCCAAAATTTATTGGGGATGGAAGCCCCGATTTGCTGGGACATACCATAAAAAGAATCTCATGAGCAGAGGGTCAAACTGATTTTGGAATATATGAATTATGCCCAGTGTGAGTTTCAATAGGTATATATATATATACATATATATATATATATATATATGTATATATATATACATTTTTACTGATCTATATGATTTTGGGTTCTGAAACTTCTACATGTCACATGCGTGATACATAACAGACAATGTCAGCCCCAGGAGGGAGAAAACACTCCAATGAAGCAAGCCAAAGAAACAAGTTTTAAGCAAGGTCAAGTGATGTGTAGACCAGGATTGTTCAATTCCTACCTGTCATGCTGAAGCTTCCAGCTCCTGAATAACAACACATGCTTCCCTTGTCCTAGACAGCCAAGAGTACGTCTCCTCTCTTGGGCATAAGAATCCCTAGAGTTACATATGTGTAGTAAAGAGTGGACCCAGCTGTCATACTCACAATGACCAAATTGTGTTGATCGTACTTTATACCAATACATCGCTCCACGCTGAAGTTGCAATAAATGATATATTTGCTTTCTAGACATATGAATGAGACGCCTTACTGGATATACTCCAGGAAGGCCAGAGAAGCTGGCTTCTAATCCATACGGAACAATTCACTGGTGAATTTCTTTCAGGATAACCCATGATTTATCTAGAATATCATCTTTACATATCTGGATCCTTCAAACTAGACAAAGGGAAAATACGGGCTTCAAGCCTCAGTTAGAAATATGGAATGGTGCCATGCTGACAACTGGTGGTCCCTGACCTGTATCTTCTGAGATTAGAACACAGTGTCGTGGATGACCAATTCATGCGTTGAACAAAAGAAGACCTCCTACAGGGCAGTGTAGCTGTTCGTTACAGGTATGGCACTTAGGGCTAAGTACCATAAGGACTACAAGAAGAAAAGAAAAACAAGTAACACATGAAGCATATACGATAAGGAGGCACCACAGTCCAGAGCACAAGCTCTGGAATCACACAGGCTTGGATCGAATCCCGGCTAAGCCACTACCATCTATATACCCTGAAGGACAGGCCAAGGTTTAAATGTTCTTTTACCAAATTTCAAAAAAGAAGTGAAGAAAGAACCTATCTGCCAGGAAGGGACATCGTGGGCTGCAGCATCCAGTCGGATCAGGGCTCTGCATCTCCTGCTCAGAAACCTTGGCCACTTGGCTCATGGTGATGCTGGCAGCTGAGCAGCCCTGGAGAAGGCGATCCTGTCTCCAGGTCTCTCAGAGGAGCTGGGGAGGTCTCCGGACGAGGTGGCCCACACCCTGGTAAGCTCTGGCTGCCTCCTGCCCTCAGGTCTGAGCAGGCTCTGGCCTCTGGGCCCTGTGGTGGGGAAGGCCTGGCCGATACATACGCAGGGCTGAGGGGCCTGCAGAGCCAGTCCCCAGGCAGGGTGAGCTCTGGAGGAGGCTTCCACAGTCCCCAACAGTCTCCGCATGGTGGCCCATCTGGTGCCAAACACCTGCCACCCACAGCCAGAAGAAACAGCCACTAGAAAGTCCAGAAGGGGCCCCGCCCTTTGCCTTTGGGCCGGGGTTAAGCCAGCAGCTGGGCTTGCATGTGACCCCTGCATCACCCCCTGCCCCGCCCGCTCTTTCTCTGTGACACCTACAATGGATATGTCATAAAGCCAGGCAGAGCCAGTGCTATAAATTCAGAGGAGTTAGAATCTAGGAAGAAGCTCTCCCACTTTCACTCTCTGCTCTCAGATCAGGCAGGCAGTACCTCTAATATGGAAGCTATGGACACCACACCTCCTTCACACGCTGTCATGTTCCATTCTGCTCCTGTTTTCCCCAGCACCCCATTTACGGCCCTGGCGGGCATCGGTGCTTCAGCAGGAAACACGTCAGACCCCCAACCTATGGACACCACACCACCTTCACACGCTGTCATCTTCCATTCTGCTCCTGTTTTCCCCAGCACCCCATTTACGGCTTTGGCGGGCATCGGTGCTTCAACAGGAAGCACGTCAGACCCCGAACCTATGGACACCACACCTCCTTCACACGCTGTCATCTTCCATTCTGCTCCTGTTTTCCCCACCACCACATTTATGGCCCTGGTGAGCATCGGTGCTTCAGCAGAAAGCATGTCAGACCCCGAACCTATGGACACCACACCACCTTCACACGCTGTCATCTTCCATTCTGCTCCTGTTTTCCCCAGCACCCCATTTACGGCCCTGGCGGGCATCGGTGCTTCAGCAGGAAGCACGTCAGACCCCGAACCTATGGACACCACACCTCCTTCACACGCTGTCATCTTCTATTCTGCTCCTGTTTTCTCCAGCAACCCATTTACGCCTTTGGTGGGCATCGGTGCCTCAGCAGTCAGCACCTCAGACCCCGAACCTATGGACACCACACCTCCTTCCCACGCTGTCATCTTCCATCCTGCTCCTCTTTACCCCAGCACCCCATTTACGGCTTAGGCCGGCACTGGTGCTTCACCAGGCAGCACCTCTAACACCAAAGCTATGGACACCACACCTCCTTCCCAGGCTGTCATTTTCCAGTCTGCCCTGTCTCCAATAGAACCACTACCCATTCCACACCGCTGTTCCAAGTTCTGGGAACACACCACCCAGTGATAGCAATGCCTCAGCCCATGCCTCGACTCATTTACCTGCGACGTGAGCCAACAGATAGACCAACACTTCAAAGTTATGACAGAAAGTTGAGTAAGTTATACGCTTGGAATTTCATTTATTATTATTAACAAGCACAACTGTAGTGCTTAGACTATAACAAGTACTATTCTAAGGGCTTACCAAATATTAACTCACTTATTCCTCATAATGGCAACCCTAGAGGTAGGGAATATTCATAATGTTCACTTTTCTGGGGGAAACTGAGGCCCAGAGACGTTGAAGAGCTTGCCTAATGCCACACAGTAAGTAGGTGGCAAAACCCAGGATTAAAACTAGACCGTCAAGACTTTCATCACTTTGCTGTGTCACCGTACTATAAGTTGTGGTTAGGGAAGGAACTAAATTGACAAGACTCTGAACTAAAAGGAGAAGGGAGAAATGAGAAAATGAGTGATCCTAGAAACTAGAGTAGAGTTAGGCTCAGAAATTTCTGGTGATGAGACCCGGAAGAACAAGAACTTGGTTGGAATATTAACTTGGGGTAGTATCTGAATCCATGGAGAAATGGTTTTGTTTTCTGTAAAATTTAGAAAGGTCAGTTGGATGAAGATTAATGAAGACAAAAGTAGAAAGGAAAAGAAAAAGGTGCCTTAAGGGAGACATAACCGCTTCCCTCTACGTACCCACAGGTGGGGTCCTGTGGGAAAGGATGGAGCTCTCTCTACCGGGTTGGTCACCGGGCTGAACAAGGAGAAACATGGCAACCATTGTACTGGTTTTGATGATCTCTCAAAACCAAGGCTTCAGTTTCCAAGAACGACCTACGGTAGCATAACTAGTGTGTGTCACACATGCCACTAAGTGTGTTTCCAGTCACACATTTTAATTGGAGAAATACTTCCTATGAGGTAGGCATCAGTTCCCTATGGCTGCTGTAACAAATGACTACAAATGTGCTTGCTTCTAACAAAACACACTTATTTTCTTATGGTTCTGGAAGACAGAGGTCCAAAACCAGTTTCCCTGGGCTGAAACCAGAAGTCGACAGGGCCATCCATCCTCCTTCTAGAGGCTCTAAGCGAGAATCTGTTTGTTTCCTCGCCAGCATTCCTTCACTTCGGCCACATCAATGCAACCCCAACTTCGTCATCACATTCTCTTTGGAGTACAAATTCCCTCTGCCTCTCTCTTATGAGAACACCAGTGGTTATATTTGGGCCCATCCAGGTAGTCCAGGAGAATCTTCCCATCTGAGAACCATTACTTTCATCCCACTGGCAAAGTGCCTTCTGCCATTTAAGGTGACATTCACAGGTTCTGGAGAGTAGAATGTGGACATTTGGGGGCAATGGTATTATTCAGTCTACTACAAGGTAGATACTATTATCTTTCTCAGATGTAGGAAATGACGTTTAGGGAAGTAGTTTGTCTCAGGTCTACAATTTCCAGAGTAGAGACTTAAATTCTGCCACTGACACTTTAGGACACATCCTAAACAACTTGAATCTGTGTCCTTAACTACTGCATAATCCTTGGTTAAGAGTCACACTTAGGTATCAAGACCCAATTGAATACAACACAAGTACTGTCTCCTCTTTCACTATGTTTGCCTGGTGTACTGATGAATCTTGCCCAGAGCAGAAGAGTTCAGAAAATTGTTATGCAGGTTTACGAAGAGAAAGCATTTACTGTTTGATGTGCCCGGAGTAACGGAAGGCTTTTTCAAATAAAATATGCCACCAAAGAGTCAAGTGTCACAACAGAGGTAACCCCGTGGGAGTCACGAGGAGACTAAAATTATCTCCAATTGTGCAGGAGAGAAAAGTTTCACTGAAGGCAGGTGTAGTTCAGCCAAGCCCTACAGCACAGAAGTAGGAATGTGGGTATGTACGAATGGGAAACACTTTAATGCAGAATGGATGAGAAATATGCATTCGACCTATTCTAAAACAACTGGCTTATTAACTCAGTAAATCGATTTAGTCAGTCAAACTAGCTTTAGCTGATTACTTATCCAGGGAATAGCTGTTTAGAGTAATTTTTGTCATAGAACAGTAAATAAAATGGTTGAACTATAGCTTTAGGCTTGCTAAGTGAAATAGATTGCTCTAGATGATTTTCAAGTGACTTACTTGGTAGTACTCACGAAATTGGGGGTTAACAATTGCTTAAGAAAACAAAGAGAATTGATTTTAAATAAAGTACTTACTGTGTGAACTATCTGTTCAGTAGCTCATGTTAAATGGATGTTTATAATCCCCATTGGACAACCAACTACTTTTTTGCAAATGGCAATGTGAATTGCTCTCGCATAAACTATAGCAATGACCACCTATCTAATTTGTTGTCCAAACCAGAAATCTTCTAACAATACTGGTGTCCTAATAAAAATAAGCACGAAGGGAACACACACTGGGTGTCTCCCGTGTGCCTGTGCATGCATCTATATCTCACTGAAGCCCCATAACAGCCCCCAAGAGAGGGACTCTGAGTGTCCCCATGCTGCTTGTGGAGAAACAGGCACAGGAAGGTTCAATAGTCTATCTACCTAATATCACACAGAGGGTGGGAGAGCCCGTTTTTAAACCACCTGCCTCCAATTCCAGGTGACAGGAGCTAGACTCAGCCTACAGCTCTCTTCTGCTCGCCTGGAGGTGAAACAAGGTGTCATGATTAGTCAAATCCCGGTCTTCACTCATCAAGGTAGCTTGAACACCTGCACGTCCTCCAAGTAGCATGTAGCATAAGCAATAAAATGTTTGCCCCGTGATCGTCCAGGAACTTGGAATCAGCTGTGCCTGGTTAGGCTGAGCTGGTTTAGAGTGGAGAGGACCACCGATCTTCCACCTGGGCAAGTGCCTTTTGACCTCCTGCCATCAGAGGGCCAAACTCCAGCCTGAGAATGTGCTCAGGCCTGTAGCCTAGTTATGCCAGCTCAGAACAATGATGAGCACACGTTTTTCCAATCACCTTTCCTCATGCTCCCCATGCCTTATACTGCCCTGCTTCTTTATTCTTTATCCCACAGATACCCAAAGCCCCTTGCTTTTGGGGAGGCGGATTTGAGACCTATTGTCACGTCACGTCCTCGCTTGGCTGCCCTGTGAATAAACCTCCTCTTTGCTGCAAACCTCAGCATTTCAGTGTTTTGGCTTGCTGTGCCTCAGACAGAATGGTTGGGAGCAGTGGTACAGGACCCTTGCATGTGAGGGAAGCTGGTTCCTAGTAGTCACATTGCGGATGTTTTCTCCTCTCGGGGTGGGGGTGGGGCAGACATCCTGCTCTTCCAGAAAGGGAGAAACACAGGTGCCAAACCCTTGCCCTCAGCGTCACCGTCACCTAGGAGCTTGTTAGAAGCACAGAATCCAGGCCCCACCCAGAACTACTGAATACCAGCCTGCATTTAACAAGATCCCCAAGAGAGGCATACCCATATTAAAGTTGGAGAGGCACCAAGCTGTCATCGTCTTCTCCGCAGCTAATGAAAACGAAGCAAAGATTCATCCCGAGCCGACTCTGCCTCAGTCACCTGGATATCCCATGAGCTCATTTAACCCTCCCCAGAACCTGCAAATGAGACTGAGGGTCAGAGTGGTCTAGCACCCAAGGTTCCATAAGAGAACATGACCAAGGCTCACTGGAGCCAAGACTTCCAAAAAAGAAGGCCCCTGAGCACAGCATGGCACCACCGCAGCCCAAACCGTGGGCCTGGAGGGTAGACCAGGCTCCCCACGCAGAGTTCACACCATTCGACAGATGCCCACAGCAGACCACAAGGCAATATGAGAAGCAAATTCTGATTGTGGAGTCTCTGAACTTTGAGATTGAAAGAAAAAAATCTGTTTTCGGGGGATGGTTAAAACAGTTCTACCAAGGAGTAAAGAGAGGGCATCTCAAGCGTCCTTCTGGACTAAGAATTTAATGCCTACTTATTGAGAAATGCTCCGTGCATTTGCTCAGCCCTACGTCAAGATGAAGTTCTCTGTGCCCTAGAAGCTTAGGTTCTAAAAAGGCCACAGAAATGGGTGAGACCTAAAAAATGCCAGAACAATGCAACGGCCTTAATCAGACTGTCTTTGCTTTGCCTTGCTTACAAGTCACTGACTTTAAACTGAATATGGTGTCATGTCTTTATGTTTCTTGAAGCTTTTTTTTTTTTTCAAAAGATCATATAAAGATTTTCTTCCATGGTAAGACTTTTATATTGTATTTTTCTTAAACTGGACTGTGGCACATTTACCCTCCATCACATGATTGCTTATAACTCACCTTGCTTTGTTAAGAATACCGCTAGAGGCTTCTATGTCCCTACTAAAGAAAATACATTTTCAGGCCCATTGAAACCAATGAAAATCCAAGATTTCAGAGCACAAGATAATGAAAATTCTCTCTATCCGCGTCTTTTACTGCTTTTAATCTGTTAACAGTCCCTAAGTGTGTCAGATGAAAGGTACTGTCGTGGGAATTGACATCATTAACAGCATTCCATACAGGTAAGTCTTGATTGTTCCAATTTCTCAAAAAGTTGGACATATTTACTGCCTCTATGACATCTCTAGGGTGTGTGGAAGAAATAAAAAAGAGGCCTGTACAATGTATTTCTCCAAATATACACACAAATAGTTTGCACATACAAACAGGGAAACCTTATAAATAACGTATGGGGAGCAAAGGATTGTCGGTAACGGAACTACTCATTTCGAAAGACAACACTGTCACCAAGTGTCCCCTCACCAAAACTGACTGGGAATTTTTAGGGGCCACCAAACCAGAGATGGAGATTTTTAGGCACATTCTTGCCAGAAAAGAGAGCCTAGGGCATAAACCACTCAACTTGTTGGCACGAATGCCAGGGCAACCCAAGCAAGTGGATATACAAGCCTACGTAACGCTTGGAAGTAGGAAGCTTTGGGGGACTACACCTGGGCTGGTACTGGCCTCCCTCCCCAAAGGGACAAGGAGAGCAGAAACCTGGATGGAGTCAAGAGAGAGAACAAAGAAAGGCAAGGCTGGGTATGGAGCAACGTGTGGATCCAGGAGCATGTGTCTCAGAACTGCCGGGGCTCTGCAGACCAGCTGTATCCCCATTCTCCTTGACCCTCATGGGTATAATGAACTCAGGATGGGCGCATCCCGGCTGCCAAGTCACTTCCACCTGTCCATGGAGTTGACAGTTACTTGCTCACAGTGAACCAACCTCTCTGGACCTAACAGCTACTGCAGGAGGCGGTAGAGGAGAACAAGGTGACGACAATGACCAGATGCGAAGGAGGAAGTGACGTTCAGCGTACCGACTGGGTGGACTGATGGTGTGGCGTTAAGTCTGCAGAGCTAAAGGGGCCAGATGTAGAAAAGGGAAGGGCAACCATGAGGATATGGTCAAGCCCCATCGTATGGATATTTCATCCATATGTTGTATGCAAATCCCATTCAATTTGCTCTGAGTGAACAAGAGAGAACTAAATTATCCTTTAAACCATGTCAGTGACTTTATTTACCATCTCATTTGATGAGCTCATAGCCCAGGGGCAGAGGGAAATGGGAGCTGTGAGTCTGCCATCTCTCAGGAAGTCTCAGGCCTCAGAGGCCCCTCAGAGCCAAACTACCTCACCTTTTGCACTTTTCAAGCAACGTTATTCCTAAGTGCGAGTCACCCTCTTCATCAGGTTCTCCAAGAAACAGCAATCTCTCCCAATGAGAGAGGAAAAATGGGCTACTTTGGCTTGCTGAGGCACAATATGTAGTTCTCCAAAATGGTACCTGCCTGGGGATTTTTCAAGAAAATTAAGCATCAGTGGTGATTTGTTTGTCTTCACATAACGTATGACCCAGGTGTGCTGAGAAATAAGAAAAGGACGAACGAATCAAGGGCGGCTGATCCAAGGAGGCAAGGGGCAACTTCCACAGCCTACGTGGAAAGCTAGAGGGAGGGAACATCCAGCTGGTGGGAGCTGAAGACAGGGACCAGTCCTCCTTGGGCTCGGGATGCCACCCCCTCTTCCTACATCTTCACGCTCTCCTTCTCTGTTGGCCCCTCCCAGCCATATTAAAGAGCCACAAGGAACTGCTCTCCTCCATTCCATTCTCCTGTCCTCCTATCCACCCCTCCCTTCTTTCCCTTTGCCATCAATTTCTTGACTTGCCCCTCATTTCTCCCCTCCCATCCACACTGCGGTCTGGTTTCTGCCCCCCTACTCTCGTGAAACTGATCTCCTTGAAGCCCCCAATGATTTCTCCGTTGACAAGTCCAGGGCACTACTTCTCAATCCTTATCTTTGTGACTGCCAAGCCGAGTCAGATCTTAAACAACGTCTCTGTCTTGAAAATCTCTTCCCTTGGCTTCCGCGCCACCTTTCCTTTTCTTTCCATGAGACCGATCACAACCAGTGCTGCAGATTCCATCGAATTAAGGAATGCTGTTGCCTACATGTGTGAATGAGCTCAAGTGAGTAAAGTACTGAAGTAGAGGACAGCTAAAGTGAAACGTCTTCATGAATGTCCACGTGGCTGAGCAGCAAGTTAACCTTTCCTACATGTGCTAAAGAAGAAGAGTTGGGTTTTATTTTATTTACTTTTCCCTGGACTGTGTTGAATGACTTACATCTACAAGTTCAGGCTACTTTTGGCTGAGGATTAATGCACTGGGAGAGCTGAGAGAAAACTGAACAATAGAGCTGTCTTTTTCTTGACCAGTTCACCTTAGTTTCCCAAACTCTAAGTCTTTCCCGAATTCTTTCTCCTTTTTATTGTAGTAAAAGGAACATAACACAACATCCACCATTTGGATCATTTTACAATTCACCGTACCATTCAGTGGAATTTACTACTGTCACAGTGTTGTGCAACTATCACCACTGCCTAGCTGCAAAACATTTTCATCAACCAAGAGGAAACCTACACCCATTTTAAGGAGTCATTCCCTATTTCCCTCTCTTCCAACCCCCTGGCAACCACTAATGTAGAATCTTTTCTGTGTGTATGGATTTGCCACTGCTGGACATTTCATATAAATGGAACCATACGATATGTAGCCTTTCATGCCTGACTCCTTTCACTTAGTTGCATCCATCATGTAGCATGTATCAGAAATCCACTCACTGTTATGGCTGAATCCTTCATACCCTTTGAATACAAAATTAAAAATATGTTGAGAGTGAAGCTCTGTTTTAACGGCACATCTATTAGGCCAATTCATTGAAAGAAGCTGAAGATGGAGATATTGTTGGAAAATGATAATCGTTGAGAAGCCTCTGCCAATTGGATAACGAAAAGTTTGGGAAATGTTGCAAAAAATTATCTGCTTTACGTTAAAAGCCTATTAAACAAGGATGCAGGAGATTGTCTTTTTCTTGCAGGTAACTTAAATGAGGCAGAAAGAAATAACTGCCCTTTAAAACACATTTTGAAAGGATTCTATTTATTCTTAATAGACGAAAGGGAGTACAGGAAGTTCACATCCAATATGGACTCCCTGTCCAAACACTGTTTATCGTTCTAGCCACCACTATCGAATTATATTTCTTGAGAGTAAGGCAGCTCAATTCCTGCATATTACTTTCTAAAATTCATCCATCAAATCCATTAATACAGTATAAACAAGAGTTGTTCATGTTTAAGTGCACTTCAAATATCAGGTATAAAGAACCCCCAGTAAGAAAAAGAATCCTATATCTCTTGCCAGAATGTGGTCAGCTGTGGGGTGCTCTGCTAGCTGAAAGACACATTCATTATTAAGGGGATAGAGGCTGTTTAAGTGGGATGAGAGCCAAAAAATTTTAACTACATATATGTGTGAAGAACAGTGCTAGGTTATCTCATATTCTATATCAGTCAAGGCTCACCATTTTACATACGTGAAAAGCAAAGTTAAAAGTGTATTAGTAGGGCTTCCCTGTTGGCGCGGTGGTTAAGGATCCACCTGCCAGTGCACGGGACACACGTTTGAGCCCTGATGCGGGAAGATCTCACATGCCACGGAGCAACTAAGACCATGTGCCACAACTACTGAGCCTGCGTGCTAGAGCCCGTGAACCACAGCTACTGAAGCCCACGCACCTAGACCCCGTGCTCAGCAACAACGAGAAGCCACCACAATGAGAAGCCCGCGTACTGCAACAAAGAGTGGCCCCCACTCACCGCAACTAGAGAAAGCCCGCGCACAGCAACGAAGAGCCTAGGCAGCCAAAGATAAATAAATAAATACGTCTATTTTTAAGAAAAGTGTTTTAGTAACTTACTAAAAGGCACGCAACCAGTAAACGTGAGCAAGAATTCAATCCCAAATCTGTCACACTGAAGTTTAAGCTAATACTTGAGATTAATAAAAACAGCACTAAATTAAAAGTTCAGAGATATTTTTTATTTCATACTTTCACTAATGCTCTTTGGAGATAAATCATGTCATTTATATGGGCCTTAGTTTTCACAACTTTAATAGTTGGAAGCTTGACTAGATGATCTGTATGTAGTCTTCCAATTCTAAAATGTTCCACTAATTTGGATTGCTACAATAATTGCCCTTGCAATACATGCATGCTGCCACCAAGTAGCAGTAGAGACTACTAGTTCCTTTTTTACCCCTAGTGGGGGTGCATTTTGACAGCGGACTTATCCGTCAATAGTACAACCTGTTATTATAACTATAAGATAACAAAATAATCTGGTATTCTTTCCTGTAAAAGAGAAGCTTTACATTGTGTCTGTGAATCGTACCAGAATCACCTGTAGGTTTTTAAATATAGAGGAAATCCTGAACCCATTGAATGAGACTCTTCAGAGACAGGACTTGGGCATCTGGAATTTTGGGTTCCCATCATTTGTATATTTTATTTCATTTCATTTTTGCCTATGTACAATATTTGTCACATCCTTTTGAATCTTTAAAACTTTCTTATTGTTTTAAATTTTAGAATATTCCATAATATTCACCTACTGTTATCTGTTATGTTTATTCGATCTTGTGCTTCTCCTGGTTAAGACTTCTTTCTTTCCTTTTTTTTTTTTGTTTTTTTCGGGGCCCTGCCTCATGTCTTGCAGGATCTTAGTTCCCTGACCTGGGATTGGACCCCAGGGCCCCAGCAGTGAAAGCGTCATGTTCTAAATACTGGACCACCAGGGAAGTCCCAAGATTTCAGTTGTAAATGACTTCTTTCCCCACTCTAATTCATTCCTGGGATCAGTTTCATGTTTGGACATTAAAGCAACCTTGCATTGCCAGAATAAAGCTACTTTGATTCTGATATATGATTGTTTTACATACCATGGATACAGTTTGTGCTTCTCTTTACACATTTTGCATGCATGTTCAAAGGAGAAACTGGCCTGTGATTCTATTCTCGTAATATTCCTTATCGATTTCTTTGTTGCTTTTTTAAGATTCTATACTTTATGTTTTATTTATTTATTTTTGGCTGCATTGGGTCTTCATTGCTGCATGCGAGCTTTCTCTAGTTTCGGCGAGCGGGGGTCTATTCTTTGTTGCGGTGAGTAGGCTTCTCATTGCAGCCTTCTGACCCCATGGGCTTCTGACCCCATTCGTCAGTGCTACTTCAGGTCCTCACCCCTTCCCTTCTGACCCTGGGCGGTGAAATCCTCTTTCTGCGGCTGGCGTGCGTCAGAAAGTCAATGAGGCAAGAGTAGGTTTGGAGTATCCAAGGAGCAGAAAGGATGTCAGCGTGTGGAAAACAGAGCGAGCAAATTGGAGAGGAGAACGAAACAGTCAGAGAGGAAACAGAGGCCCAGATTTCTAGGTCTGTGGAGGCACTCTGAGGACTTTGCATTTTCTGTGAAGAAGCCACTGAAGAAATTTGAGTGACATGATCTGACTTATGTTTTAACAAGATCTCTCTGGATGCCACGCTGATTAGAGACTGTAGGAGAGCAAGGACGAGCCCGAGAAGACCAACAGTTGATTCAAAGAAATGATTACTCAAACATGGTCCCCCTCCTCAGTGAAGACGCAGAGCAGGAATTGGCAAATAATGGCCACGAATCAAATCAGGCTCTCAGCCTGGATCTGTGGGACTGTGAGCTAATAATGGTTCTCACGTTTAGAAAGCTTGTTGAAGAGGAAAGAGGAGGAGAAGCTACAGAAACTGTATATGGCCCACAAAGCCTAAGATATTTAAAATCCAGAAAATGCTTTCCAACACCTGACGTAAAGCATGTGGCTGGTAGGAGGTCCTCAACCAAATTTGGAAGAGGAATACATGAGTCAGTTAGTTCCTGAAAACACTGTAAAGTGATAGGTGTCAAGAAACATTTACCCCTTCACCCTTAACCTTCACAAATGATGCCAGTTCCATTGAGCTATTGAAAAATACATTCTGGCTTTCCGAAAAATAACCCAGAGGACATTTTCTCACATAGGCAAGGTCATAAACAACTGTCAAGTGAAGTTGAAATAGCAACAAATCAAATAATAACAAAAAACATTTTTACTGATTTTTAAATCTTACAAAGCATTTTCATGTTCATTATCTAATTTAATCCTCCAATCAACGTCATGAGATAGTTATTATTTCCCCATTAGAAATGACCACATATGAAATCCTGAGTGATTGCTCAAGAAAAGCTGAAATCTTGAGTGTTACATCTATTAAGGCCATGGTTGGGTGTTTTCCCATGGGAACATTGGATGCTAAAATCCACAGGGATTTTCAGCTCAAGATGGCAGACTAGGAACTATATTTACTTTCTGTTCCTCCTGAAACCATATCTAAATAAAACTGTAGAAATACCAAAATTAATCAACCAATAAAAGCCAAGATATTCTGGAAGTCATCAACCACAGAAAGATTTCAACACATTTCGAGAAGGCAAGCAATGAAATGGAGGAGCCATGAATAAAATAATGAAGAAAAAAAGGCTGAGCCTAAGTAAGGTCTGCACAAAGTCACTCAGCTTTTGCTGAGCTCTGGTTATAGTCAAGGGCAGAGGAAAGAAGAGGGGCTGAAAACAAGGAGACAAACGTCATTTTAGGAAAAACACTTCATTTAATGAGCTCCAGGGAACACTCAGCCTGCTGCCATACTAACTCATGAATTACAATGGATTGTTGGTAAGCAAGACAAGAAAACAGGGAAGAAACAAAAGAAACAAAAATCAAGACACTGTTTCTAACTGAACTCTTCTCAAATGAGATCGAGGAATTATGGTTCAATGTCACAGCTGTAAATCATTTCTGCTCTTGGAGAGGTTACAAAGGGCTTATAATATTTCCCTTGTTTTCAGTCACAATTTAGGTCTGAGCAAAAGCTTTTGTGTCCTCCAACCCCAAAATTTATTGGGGATGGAAGCCCCGATTTGCTGGGACATACCATAAAAAGAATCTCATGAGCAGAGGGTCAAACTGATTTTGGAATATATGAATTATGCCCAGTGTGAGTTTCAATAGGTTTATATATATATATATACATTTTTACTGATCTATATGATTTTGGGTTCTGAAACTTCTACATGTCACATGCGTGATACATAACAGACAATGTCAGCCCCAGGAGGGAGAAAACACTCCAATGAAGCAAGCCAAAGAAACAAGTTTTAAGCAAGGTCAAGTGATGTGTAGACCAGGATTGTTCAATTCCTACCTGTCATGCTGAAGCTTCCAGCTCCTGAATAACAACACATGCTTCCCTTGTCCTAGACAGCCAAGAGTACGTCTCCTCTCTTGGGCATAAGAATCCCTAGAGTTACATATGGGTAGTAAAGAGTGGACCCAGCTGTCATACTCACAATGACCAAATTGTGTTGATCGTACTTTATACCAATACATCGCTCCACGCTGAAGTTGCAATAAATGATATATTTGCTTTCTAGACATATGAATGAGACGCCTTACTGGATATACTCCAGGAAGGCCAGAGAAGCTGGCTTCTAATCCATACGGAACAAGTCACTGGTGAATTTCTTTCAGGATAACCCATGATTTATCTAGAATATCATCTTTACATATCTGGATCCTTCAAACTAGACAAAGGGAAAATACGGGCTTCAAGCCTCAGTTAGAAATATGGAATGGTGCCATGCTGACAACTGGTGGTCCCTGACCTGTATCTTCTGAGATTAGAACACAGTGTGGTGGATGACCAATTCATGCGTTGAACAAAAGAAGACCTCCTACAGGGCAGTGTAGCTGTTCGTTACAGGTATGGCACTTAGGGCTAAGTACCATAAGGACTACAAGAAGAAAAGAAAAACAAGTAACACATGAAGCATATACGATAAGGAGGCACCACAGTCCAGAGCACAAGCTCTGGAATCACACAGGCTTGGATCGAATCCCGGCTAAGCCACTACCATCTATATACCCTGAAGGACAGGCCAAGGTTTAAATGTACTTTTACCAAATTTCAAAAAAGAAGTGAAGAAAGAACCTATCTGCCAGGAAGGGACATCATGGGCTGCAGCATCCAGTCGGATCAGGGCTCTGCATCTCCTGCTCAGAAACCTTGGCCACCTGGCTCATGGTGATGCTGGCAGCTGAGCAGCCCTGGAGAATGCGATCCTGTCTCCAGGACTCGCAGAGGAGCTGGGGAGGTCTCCGGACGAGGTGGCCCACACCCTGGTAAGCTCTGGCTGCCTCCTGCCCTCAGGTCTGAGCAGGCTCTGGCCTCTGGGCCCCGTGGTGGGGAAGGCCTTGCCGATACATACGCAGGGCTGAGGGGCCTGCAGAGCCAGTCCCCAGGCATGATGAGCTCTGGAGGAGGCTTCCACAGTCCCCAACAGTCTCCGCATGGTGGCCCATCTGGTGCCAAACACCTGCCACCCACAGCCAGTAGTCCCAGCCACTAGAAAGTCCAGAAGGGGCCCCGCCCTTTGCCTTTGGGAAGGGGTTAAGCCAGCAGCTGGGCTTGCATGTGACCCCTGCCTCACCCCCTGCCCCGCCCGCTCTTTCTCTGTGACACCTACAATGGATATGTCATAAAGCCAGGCAGAGCCAGTGCTATAAATTCAGAGGGGTTAGAATCTAGGAAGAGGCTCTCCCACTTTCACTCTCTGCTCTCAGATCAGGCAGGCAGTACCTCTAATATGGAAGCTATGGACACCACACCTCCTTCACACGCTGTTCCTCTCCAATTTTGCTGCTGTTTTCCCGAGCACCCCATTTACGGCCCTGGCGGGCATCGGTGCTTTAGCAGGAAGCATGTCAGACCCCGAACCTGTGGACACCACACCTCCTTCACACGCTGTCATCTTCCATTCTGCTCCTGTTTTCCCCAGCACCCCATTTACGGCCCTGGCGGGCATCGGTGCTTCAGCAGGAAGCATGTCAGACCCCGAACCTATGGACACCACACCTCCTTCACACGCTGTCATCTTCCATTCTGCTCCTGTTTTCCCCACCAGCCCATTTACGGCCCTGGTGAGCATCGGTGCTTCAGCAGGAAGCATGTCAGACCCCGAACCTATGGACACCACACCACCTTCACACGCTGTCATCTTCCATTTTGCTCCTGTTTTCCCCAGCACCCCATTTACGGCCCTGGCGGGCATCGGTGCTTCAGCAGGAAGCACATCAGACCCCGAACCTATGGACACCACACCTCCTTCACACGCTGTCCTCTTCTATTCTGCTCCTGTTTTCTCCAGCAACCCATTTATGCCTTTGGTGGGCATCGGTGCCTCAGCAGTCAGCACCTCAGACCCCGAACCTATGGACACCACACCTCCTTCCCACGCTGTCATCTTCCATCCTGCTCCTCTTTACCCCAGCACCCCATTTACGGCTTAGGCCAGCACTGGTGCTTCACCAGGCAGCACCTCTAACACCAAAGCAATGGACACCACACCTCCTTCCCAAGCTGTCATTTTCCAGTCTGCCCTGTCTCCAAAGAACCACTACCCATTGCACACCGCTGTTCCAAGTTCTGGGAACACACCACCCAGTGATAGCAATGCCTCAGCCCATGCCTCGACTCATTTACCTGTGACGTGAGCCAACAGATAGACCAACACTTCAAAGTTATGACAGAAAGTTGAGTAAGTTATACGCTTGGAATTTCATTTATTATTATTAACAAGCACAACTGTAGTGCTTAGACTATAACAAGTACTATTCTAAGGGCTTACCAAATATTAACTCACTTATTCCTCATAATGGCAACCCTAGAGGTAGGGAATATTCATAATGTTCACTTTTCTGGGGGAAACTGAGGCCCAGAGACGTTGAAGAGCTTGCCTAATGCCACACAGTAAGTAGGTGGCAAAACCTGGGATTAAAACTAGACCGTCTAGACTTTCATCACTTTGCTGTGTCACCGTACTATAAGTTGTGGTTAGGGAAGGAACTAAATTGACAAGACTCTGAACTAAAAGGAGAAGGGAGAAATGAGAAAATGAGTGATCCTAGAAACTAGAGTAGAGTTAGGCTCAGAAATTTCTGGTGATGAGACCCGGAAGAACAAGAACTTGGTTGGAATATTAACTTGGGGTAGTATCTGAATCCATGGAGAAATGGTTTTGTTTTCTGTAAAATTTAGAAAGGTCAGTTGGATGAAGATTAATGAAGACAAAAGTAGAAAGGAAAAGAAAAAGGTGCCTTAAGGGAGACATAACCGCTTCCCTCTACGTACCCACAGGTGGGGTCCTGTGGGAAAGGATGGAGCTCTCTCTACCGGGTTGGTCACCAGGCTGAACAAGGAGAAACATGGCAACCATTGTACTGGTTTTGATGATCTCTCAAAACCAAGGCTTCAGTTTCCAAGAACGACCTACGGTAGCATAACTAGTGTGTGTCACACATGCCACTAAGTGTGTTTCCAGTCACACATTTTAATTGGAGAAATACTTCCTATGAGGTAGGCATCAGTTCCCTATGGCTGCTGTAACAAATGACTACAAATGTGCTTGCTTCTAACAAAACACACTTATTTTCTTATGGTTCTGGAAGACAGAGGTCCAAAACCAGTTTCCCTGGGCTGAAACCAGAAGTCGACAGGGCCATCCATCCTCCTTCTAGAGGCTCTAAGCGAGAATCTGTTTGTTTCCTCGCCAGCATTCCTTCAATTCTGGCCACATCAATGCAACCCCAACTTCGTCATCACATTCTCTTTGGAGTACAAATTCCCTCTGCCTCTCTCTTATGAGAACACCAGTGGTTATATTTGGGCCCATCCAGGTAGTGCAGGAGAATCTTCCCATCTGAGAACCATTACTTTCATCCCACTGGCAAAGTGCCTTCTGCCATTTAAGGTGACATTCACAGGTTCTGGAGAGTAGAATGTGGACATTTGGGGGCAATGGTATTATTCAGTCTACTACAAGGTAGATACTATTATCTTTCTCAGATGTAGGAAATGACGTTTAGGGAAGTAGTTTGTCTCAGGTCTACAATTTCCAGAGTAGAGACTTAAATTCTGCCACTGACACTTTAGGACACATCCTAAACAACTTGAATCTGTGTCCTTAACTACTGCATAATCCTTGGTTAAGAGTCACACTTAGGAATCAAGACCCAATTGAATACAACACAAGTACTGTCTCCTCTTTCACTATGTTTGCCTGGTGTACTGATGAATCTTGCCCAGAGCAGAAGAGTTCAGAAAACTGTTATGCAGGTTTATGAAGAGAAAGCATTTACTGTTTGATGTGCCCGGAGTAACGGAAGGCTTTTTCAAATAAAATATGCCACCAAAGAGTCAAGTGTCACAACAGAGGTAACCCCGTGGGAGTCACGAGGAGACTAAAATTATCTCCAATTGTGCAGGAGAGAAAAGTTTCACTGAAGGCAGGTGTAGTTCAGCCAAGCCCTACAGCACAGAAGTAGGAATGTGGGTATGTACGAATGGGAAACACTTTAATGCAGAATGGATGAGAAATATGCATTCGACCTATTCTAAAACAACTGGCTTATTAACTCAGTAAATCGATTTAGTCAGTCAAACTAGCTTTAGCTGATTACTTATCCAGGGAATAGCTGTTTAGAGTAATTTTTGTCATAGAACAGTAAATAAAATGGTTGAACTATAGCTTTAGGCTTGCTAAGTGAAATAGATTGCTCTAGATGATTTTCAAGTGACTTACTTGGTAGTACTCACGAAATTGGGGGTTAACAATTGCTTAAGAAAACAAAGAGAATTGATTTTAAATAAAGTACTTACTGTGTGAACTATCTGTTCAGTAGCTCATGTTAAATGGATGTTTATAATCCCCATTGGACAACCAACTACTTTTTTGCAAATGGCAATGTGAATTGCTCTCGCATAAACTATAGCAATGACCACCTATCTAATTTGTTGTCCAAACCAGAAATCTTCTAACAATACTGGTGTCCTAATAAAAATAAGCACGAAGGGAACACACACTGGGTGTCTCCCGTGTGCCTGTGCATGCATCTATATCTCACTGAAGCCCCATAACAGCCCCCAAGAGAGGGACTCTGAGTGTCCCCATACTGCTTGTGGAGAAACAGGCACAGGAAGGTTCAATAGTCTATCTACCTAATATCACACAGAGGGTGGGAGAGCCCGTTTTTAAACCACCTGCCTCCAATTCCAGGTGCCAGGAGCCAGACTCAGCCTACAGCTCTCTTCTGCTCGCCTGGAGGTGAAACAAGGTGTCATGATTAGTCAAATCCCAGTCTTCACTCATCAAGGTAGCTTGAACACCTGCACGTCCTCCAAGTAGCATGTAGCATAAGCAATAAGATGTTTGCCCCGTGATCCTCCAGGAACTTGGAATCAGCTGTGCCTGGTTAGGCTGAGCTGGTTTAGAGTGGAGAGGACCACCGATCTTCCACCTGGGCAAGTGCCTTTTGACCTCCTGCCATCAGAGGGCCAAAACTCCAGCCTGAGAATGTGCTGAGACCTGTAGCCTAGTTATGCCAGCTCAGAACAATGATGAGCACACGTTTTTCCAATCACCTTTCCTCATGCTCCCCATGCCTCATACTGCCCTGCTTCTTTATTCTTTATCCCACAGATACCCAAAGCCCCTTGCTTTTGGGGAGGCGGATTTGAGACCTATTGTCACGTCACGTCGTCGCTTGGCTGTCCTGTGAATAAACCTCCTCTTTGCTGCAAACCTCAGCATTTCAATGTTTTGGCTTGCTGCGCCTCAGACAGAATGGTTGGGAGCAGTGGTACAGGACCCTTGCATGTGAGGGAAGCTGGTTCCTAGTAGTCACATTGCGGATGTTTTCTCCTCTCGGGGTGGGGGTGGGGCAGACATCCTGCTCTTCCGGAAAGGGAGAAACACAGGTGCCAAACCCTTGCCCTCAGCGTCACCGTCACCTAGGAGCTTGTTAGAAGCACAGAATCCAGGCCCCACCCAGAACTACTGAATACCAGCCTGCATTTAACAAGATCCCCAAGAGAGGCATACCCATATTAAAGTTGGAGAGGCACCAAGCTGTCATCGTCTTCTCCGCAGCTAATGAAAACGAAGCAAAGATTCATCCCGAGCCGACTCTGCCTCAGTCACCTGGATATCCCATGAGCTCATTTAATCCTCCCCAGAACCTGCAAATGAGACTGAGGGTCAGAGTGGTCTAGCACCCAAGGTTCCATAAGAGAACATGACCAAGGCTCACTGTAGCCCTGACTTCCAAAAAAGAAGGCCCCTGAGCACAGCATGGCACCACCGCAGCCCAAACCGTGGGCCTGGAGGGTAGACCAGGCTCCCCACGCAGAGTTCACACCATTCGACAGATGCCCACAGCAGACCACAAGGCAATATGAGAAGTAACTTCTGATTGTGGAATCTCTGAACTTTGAGATTGAAAGAAAAAAATCTGTTTTCGGGGGATGGTTAAAACAGTTCTACCAAGGAGTAAAGAGAGGGCATCTCAAGGGTCCTTCTGGACTAAGAATTGAATGCCTACTTATTGAGAAATGCTCCGTGCATTTGCTCAGCCCTACGTCAAGATGAAGTTCTCTGTGCCCTAGAAGCTTAGGTTCTAAAAAGGCCACATAAATGGGTGAGACCTAAAAAATGCCAGAACAATGCAACAGCCTTAATCAGACTGTCTTTGCTTTGCCTTGCTTACAAGTCACTGACTTTAAACTGAATATGGTGTCATGTCTTTATGTTTCTTGAAGCTTTTTTTTTTCAAAAGATCATATAAAGATTTTCTTCCATGGTAAGACTTTTATATTGTATTTTTCTTAAACTGGACTGTGGCACATTTACCCTCCATCAGATGATTGCTTATAACTTACCTTGCTTTGTTAAGAATACCGCTAGAGGCTTCTATGTTCCTACTAAAGAAAATACATTTTCAGGCCCATTGAACCCAATGAAAATCCAAGATTTCAGAGCACAAGATAATGAAAATTCTCTCTATCCGCGTCTTTTACTGCTTTTAATCTGTTAACAGTCCCTAAGTGTGTCAGATGAAAGGTACTGTCGCGGGAATTGACATCATTAACAGCATTCCATACAGGTAAGTCTTGATTGTTCCAATTTCTCAAAAAGTTGGACATATTTACTGCCTCTATGACATCTCTAGGGTGTGTGGAAGAAATAAAAAAGAGGCCTGTACAATGTATTTCTCCAAATATACACACAAATAGTTTGCACATACAAACAGGGAAACCTTATAAATAACGTATGGGGAGCAAAGGATTGTCGGTAACGGAACTACTCATTTCGAAAGACAACACTGTCACCAAGTGTCCCCTCACCAAAACTGACTGGGAATTTTTAGGGGCCACCAAACCAGAGATGGAGATTTTTAGGCACATTCTTGCCAGAAAAGAGAGCCTAGGGCATAAACCACTCAACTTGTTGGCACGAATGCCAGGGCAACCCAAGCAAGTGGATATACAAGCCTACGTAACGCTTGGAAGTAGGAAGCTTTGGGGGACTACACCTGGGCTGGTACTGGCCTCCCTCTCCAAAGGGACAAGGAGAGCAGAAACCTGGATGGAGTCAAGAGAGAGAACAAAGAAAGGCAAGGCTGGGTATGGAGCAACGTGTGGATCCAGGAGCATGTGTCTCAGAACTGCCGGGGCTCTGCAGACCAGCTGCATCCCCATTCTCCTTGACCCTCATGGGTATAATGAACTCAGGATGGGAGCATCCCGGCTGCCAAGTCACTTCCACCTGTCCATGGAGTTGACAGTTACTTGCTCACAGTGAACCAACCTCTCTGGACCTAACAGCTACTGCAGGAGGCGGTAGTGGAGAACAAGGTGATGACAACGACCAGATGCGAAAGAGGAAGAGACGTTCAGCGGACCGACTGGGTGGACTGATGGTGTGGGGTTAAGTCTGCAGAGCTAAAGGGGCCAGATGTAGAAAAGGGAAGGGGAACCATGAGGATATGGTCAAGCCCCATCGTATGGATATTTCATCCATATGTTGTATGCAAATCCCATTCAATTTGCTCTGAGTGAACAAGACAGAACTAAATTATCCTTTAAACCATGTCAGTGACTTTATTTACCATCTCATTTGATGAGCTCATAGCCCAGGGACAGAGGGAAATGGGAGCTGTGAGTCTGCCATCTCTCAGGAAGTCTCAGGCCTCAGAGGCCCCTCAGAGCCAAACTACCTCACCTTTTGCACTTTTCAAGCAACATTATTCCTAAGTGCGAGTCACCGTCTTCATCAGGTTCTCCAAGAAACAGCAATCTCTCCCAATGAGAGAGGAAAAATGGGCTACTTTGGCTTGCTGAGGCACAATATGTAGTTCTCCAAAATGGTACCTGCCTGGGGATTTTTCAAGAAAATTAAGCATCAGTGGTGATTTGTTTGTCTTCACATAACGTATGACCCAGGTGTGCTGAGAAATAAGAAAAGGACGAACGAATCAAGGTCGGCTGATCCAAGGAGGCAAGGGGCAACTTCCACAGCCTACGTGGAAAGCTAGAGAGAGGGAACATCCAGCTGGTGGGAGCTGAAGACAGGGGCCAGTCCTCCTTGGGCTCTGGATGCCACCCCCTCTTCCTACATCTTCACGCTCTCCTTCTCTGTTGGCCCCTCCCAGCCATATTAAAGAGCCACAAGGAACTGCTCTCCTCCATTCCATTCTCCTGTCCTCCTATCCACTCCTCCCTTCTTTCCCTTTGCCATCAATTTCTTGACTTGCCCCCCACTTCTCCCCTCCCATCCACACTGCGGTCTGGTTTCTGCCCCCCTACTCTCGTGAAACTGATCTCCTTGAAGCCCCCAATGATTTCTCCGTTGACAAGTCCAGGGCACTACTTCTCAATCCTTATCTTTGTGACCGCCAAGCCGAGTCAGATCTTAAACAACGTCTCTGTCTTGAAAATCTCTTCCCTTGGCTTCCGCGCCACCTTTCCTTTTCTTTCCATGAGACCGATCACAACCAGTGCTGCAGATTCCATCGAATTAAGGAATGCTGTTGCCTACATGTGTGAATGAGCTCAAGTGAGTAAAGTACTGAAGTAGAGGACAGCTAAAGTGAAACGTCTTCATGAATGTCCACGTGGCTGAGCAGCAAGTTAACCTTTCCTACATGTGCTAAAGAAGAAGAGTTGGGTTTTATTTTATTTACTTTTCCCTGGACTGTGTTGAATGACTATCATCTACAAGTTCAGGCTACTTTTGGCTGAGGATTAATGCACTGGGAGAGCTGAGAGAAAACTGAACAATAGAGCTGTCTTTTTCTTGACCAGTTCACCTTAGTTTCCCAAACTCTAAGTCTTTCCCGAATTCTTTCTCCTTTTTATTGTAGTAAAAGGAACATAACACAACATCCACCATTTGGATCATTTTACAATTCACCGTACCATTCAGTGGAATTTACTACTGTCACAGTGTTGTGCAACTATCACCACTGCCTAGCTGCAAAACATTTTCATCAACCAAGAGGAAACCTACACCCATTTTAAGGAGTCATTCCCTATTTCCCTCTCTTCCAACCCCCTGGCAACAACTAATGTAGAATCTTTTCTGTGTGTATGGATTTGCCACTGCTGGACATTTCATATAAATGGAACCATACGATATGTAGCCTTTCATGCCTGACTCCTTTCACTTAGTTGCATCCATCATGTAGCATGTATCAGAAATCCACTCACTGTTATGGCTGAATCCTTCATACCCTTTGAATACAAAATTAAAAATACGTTGAGTGTGAAGCTCTGTTTTAACGGCACATCTATTAGGCCAATTCATTGAAAGAAGCTGAAGATGGAGATATTGTTGTGAAATGATAATCATTGAGAAGCCTCAGCCAATTGGATAACGAAAAGTTTGGGAAATGTTGCAAAAAATTATCTGCTTTACGTTAAAAGCCTATTAAACAAGGATGCAGGAGATTGTCTTTTTCTTGCAGGTAACTTAAATGAGGCAGAAAGAAATAACTGCCCTTTAAAACACATTTTGAAAGGATTCTATTTATTCTTAATAGACGAATGGGAGTACAGGAAGTTCACATCCAATATGGACTCCCTGTCCAAACACTGTTTATCGTTCTAGCCACCACTATCGAATTATATTTCTTGAGAGTAAGGCAGCTCAATTCCTGCATATTACTTTCTAAAATTCATCCATCAAATCCATTAATACAGTATAAACAAGAGTTGTTCATGTTTAAGTGCACTTCAAATATCAGGTATAAAGAACCCCCAGTAAGAAAAAGAATCCTATATCTCTTGCCAGAATGTGGTCAGCTGTGGGGTGCTCTGCTAGCTGAAAGACACATTCATTATTAAGGGGATAGAGGCTGTTTAAGTGGGATGAGAGCCAAAAAATTTTAACTACATATATGTGTGAAGAACAGTGCTAGGTTATCTCATATTCTATATCAGTCAAGGCTCACCATTTTACATACGTGAAAAGCAAAGTTAAAAGTGTATTAGTAGGGCTTCCCTGTTGGCGCGGTGGTTAAGGATCCACCTACCAGTGCACAGGACACACGTTTGAGCCCTGATGCGGGAAGATCCCACATGCCACGGAGCAACTAAGACCATGTGCCACAACTACTGAGTCTGCGTGCTAGAGCCCGAGAACCACAGCTACTGAAGCCCATGCACCTAGACCCCGTGCTCAGCAACAACGAGAAGCCACCACAATGAGAAGCCCGCGTACTGCAACAAAGAGTGGCCCCCGCTCACCGCAACTAGAGAAAGCCCGCGCACAGCAACGAAGAGCCTAGGCAGCCAAAGATAAATAAATAAATACGTCTATTTTTAAGAAAAGTGTTTTAGTAACTTACTAAAAGGCACGCAACCAGTAAACGTGAGCAAGAATTCAATCCCAAATCTGTCACACTGAAGTTTAAGCTAATACTTGAGATTAATAAAAACAGCACTAAATTAAAAGTTCAGAGATATTTTTTATTTCATACTTTCACTAATGCTCTTTGGAGGTAAATCATGTCATTTATATGGGCCTTAGTTTTCACAACTTTAATAGTTGGAAGCTTGACTAGATGATCTGTATGTAGTCTTCCAATTCTAAAATGTTCCACTAATTTGGATTGCTACAATAATTGCCCTTGCAATACATGCATGCTGCCACCAAGTAGCAGTAGAGACTACTAGTTCCTTTTTTACCCCTAGTGGGGGTGCATTTTGACAGCGGACTTATCCGTCAATAGTACAACCTGTTAGTATAACTATAAGATAACAAAATAATCTGGTATTCTTTCCTGTAAAAGAGAAGCTTTACATTGTGTCTGTGAATCGTACCAGAATCACCTGTAGGTTTTTAAATATAGAGGAAATCCTGAACCCATTGAATGAGACTCTTCAGAGACAGGACTTGGGCATCTGGAATTTTGGGTTCCCATCATTTGTATATTTTATTTCATTTCATTTTTGCCTATGTACAATATTTGTCACATCCTTTTGAATCTTTAAAACTTTCTTTTTGTTTTAAATTTTAGAATATTCCATAATCTTCACCTACTTTCCATAAGGTGTTATCTGTTATGTTTATTCGATCTTGTGCTTCTCCTGGTTAAGACTTCTTTCTTTCCTTTTTTTTTTTTTGTTTTTTTCGGGGCCCTGCCTCATGTCTTGCAGGATCTTAGTTCCCTGACCTGGGATTGGACCCCAGGGCCCCAGCAGTGAAAGCGTCATGTTCTAAATACTGGACCACCAGGGAAGTCCCAAGATTTCAGTTGTAAATGACTTCTTTCCCCACTCTAATTCATTCCTGGGATCAGTTTCATGTTTGGACATTAAAGCAACCTTGCATTGCCAGAATAAAGCTACTTTGATTCTGATATATGATTGTTTTACATACCATGGATACAGTTTGTGCTTCTCTTTACACATTTTGCATGCATGTTCAAAGGAGAAACTGGCCTGTGATTCTATTCTCGTAATATTCCTTATCGATTTCTTTGTTGCTTTTTTAAGATTCTATACTTTATGTTTTATTTATTTATTTTTGGCTGCATTGGGTCTTCATTGCTGCATGCGAGCTTTCTCTAGTTTCGGCGAGCGGGGGTCTATTCTTTGTTGCGGTGAGTAGGCTTCTCATTGCAGCCTTCTGACCCCATGGGCTTCTGACCCCATTCGTCAGTGCTACTTCAGGTCCTCACCCCTTCCCTTCTGACCCTGGGCAGTGACATCCTCTTTCTGCGGCTGGCGTGTGGCAGAAAGTCAATGAGGCAAGAGTAGGTTTGGAGTATCCAAGGAGCAGAAAGGATGTCAGCGTGTGGAAAACAGAGCGAGCAAATTGGAGAGGAGAACGAAACAGTCAGAGAGGAAACAGAGGCCCAGATTTCTAGGTCTGTGGAGGCACTCTGAGGACTTTGCATTTTCTGTGAAGAAGCCACTGAAGAAATTTGAGTGACATGATCTGACTTATGTTTTAACAAGATCTCTCTGGATGCCACGCTGATTAGAGACTGTAGGAGAGCAAGGACAAGCCCCAGAAGACCAACAGTTGATTCAAAGAAATGATTACTCAAACATGGTCCCCCTCCTCAGTGAAGACGCAGAGCAGGAATTGGCAAATAATGGCCACGAATCAAATCAGGCTCTCAGCCTGGATCTGTGGGACTGTGAGCTAATAATGGTTCTCACGTTTAGAAAGCTTGTTGAAGAGGAAAGAGGAGGAGAAGCTACAGAAACTGTATATGGCCCACAAAGCCTAAGATATTTAAAATCCAGAAAATGCTTTCCAACACCTGACGTAAAGCATGTGGCTGGTAGGAGGTCCTCAACCAAATTTGGAAGAGGAATACATGAGTCAGTTAGTTCCTGAAAACACTGTAAAGTGATAGGTGTCAAGAAACATTTACCCCTTCACCCTTAACCTTCACAAATGATGCCAGTTCCATTGAGCTATTGAAAAATACATTCTGGCTTTCAGTAAAATAACCCAGAGGACATTTTCTCACATAGGCAAGGTCATAAACAACTGTCAAGTGAAGTTGAAATAGCAACAAATCAAATAATAACAAAAAACATTTTTACTGATTTTTAAATCTTACAAAGCATTTTCATGTTCATTATCTAATTTAATCCTCCAATCAACGTCATGAGATAGTTATTATTTCCCCATTAGAAATGACCACATATGAAATCCTGAGTGATTGCTCAAGAAAAGCTGAAATCTTGAGTGTTACATCTATTAAGGCCATGGTTGGGTGTTTTCCCATGGGAACATTGGATGCTAAAATCCACAGGGATTTTCAGCTCAAGATGGCAGACTAGGAACTATATTTACTTTCTGTTCCTCCTGAAACCATATCTAAATAAAACTGTAGAAATACCAAAATTAATCAACCAATAAAAGCCAAGATATTCTGGAAGTCATCAACCACAGAAAGATTTCAACACATTTCGAGAAGGCAAGCAATGAAATGGAGGAGCCATGAATAAAATAATGAAGAAAAAAAGGCTGAGCCTAAGTAAGGTCTGCACAAAGTCACTCAGCTTTTGCTGAGCTCTGGTTATAGTCAAGGGCAGAGGAAAGAAGAGGGGCTGAAAACAAGGAGACAAACGTCATTTTAGGAAAAACACTTCATTTAATGAGCTCCAGGGAACACTCAGCCTGCTGCCATACTAACTCATGAATTACAATGGATTGTTGGTAAGCAAGACAAGAAAACAGGGCAGAAACAAAAGAAACAAAAATCAAGACACTGTTTCTAACTGAACTCTTCTCAAATGAGATCGAGGAATTATGGTTCAATGCCACAGCTGTAAATCATTTCTGCTCTTGGAGAGGTTACAAAGGGCTTATAATATTTCCCTTGTTTTCAGACAGAATTTAGGTCTGAGCAAAAGCTTTTGTGTCCTCCAACCCCAAAATTTATTGGGGATGGAAGCCCAGATTTGCTGGGACATACCATAAAAAGAATCTCATGAGCAGAGAGTCAAACTGATTTTGGAATATATGAATTATGCCCAGTGTGAGTTTCAATAGGTTTATATATATATATATATATACATTTTTACTGATCTATATGATTTTGGGTTCTGAAACTTCTACATGTCACATGCGTGATACATAACAGACAATGTCAGCCCCAGGAGGGAGAAAACACTCCAATGAAGCAAGCCAAAGAAACAAGTTTTAAGCAAGGTCAAGTGATGTGTAGACCAGGATTGTTCAATTCCTACCTGTCATGCTGAAGCTTCCAGCTCCTGAATAACAACACGTGCTTCCCTTGTCCTAGACAGCCAAGAGTACGTCTCCTCTCTTGGGCATAAGAATCCCTAGAGTTACATATGTGTAGAAAAGAGTGGACCCAGCTGTCATACTCACAATGACCAAATTGTGTTGATCGTACTTTATACCAATACATCGCTCCACACTGAAGTTGCAATAAATGATATATTTGCTTTCTAGACATATGAATGAGACGCCTTACTGGATATACTCCAGGAAGGCCAGAGAAGCTGGCTTCTAATCCATACGGAACAATTCACTGGTGAATTTCTTTCAGGATAACCCATGATTTATCTAGAATATCATTTTTACATATCTGGATCCTTCAAACTAGACAAAGGGAAAATACGGGCTTCAAGCCTCAGTTAGAAATATGGAATGGTGCCATGCTGACAACTGGTGGTCCCTGACCTGTATCTTCTGAGATTAGAACACAGTGTGGTGGATGACCAATTCATGCGTTGAACAAAAGAAGACCTCCTACAGGG
This sequence comes from Grampus griseus, assembly GCF_964374135.1. NCBI lineage: Eukaryota > Metazoa > Chordata > Mammalia > Artiodactyla > Delphinidae > Grampus > Grampus griseus. Next base: position 235,152 of record NW_028133053.1, read on the forward strand.
CAGTGTAGCTGTTCGTTACAGGTATGGCACTTAGGGCTAAGTACCATAAGGACTACAAGAAGAAAAGAAAAACAAGTAACACATGAAGCATATACGATAAGGAGGCACCACAGTGCAGAGCACAAGCTCTGGAATCACACAGGCTTGGATCGAATCCCGGCTAAGCCACTACCATCTATATACCCTGAAGGACAGGCCAAGGTTTAAATGTTCTTTTACCAAATTTCAAAAAAGAAGTGAAGAAAGAACCTATCTGCCAGGAAGGGACATCGTGGGCTGCAGCATCCAGTCGGATCAGGGCTCTGCATCTCCTGCTCAGAAACCTTGGCCACCTGGCTCATGGTGATGCTGGCAGCTGAGCAGCCATGGAGAAGGCGATCCTGTCTCCAGGACTCGCAGAGGAGCTGGGGAGGTCTCCGGACGAGGTGGCCCACACCCTGGTAAGCTCTGGCTGCCTCCTGCCCTCAGGTCTGAGCAGGCTCTGGCCTCTGGGCCCCGTGGTGGGGAAGGCCTGGCCGATACATACGCAGGGCTGAGGGGCCTGCAGAGTCAGTCCCCAGGCAGGGTGAGCTCTGGAGGAGGCTTCCACAGTCCCCAACAGTCTCCGCATGGTGGCCCATCTGGTGCCAAACACCTGCCACCCACAGCCAGTAGTCCCAGCCACTAGAAAGTCCAGAAGGGGCCCCGCCCTTTGCCTTTGGGCCGGGGTTAAGCCAGCAGCTGGGCTTGCATGTGACCCCTGCCTCACCCCCTGCCCCGCCCGCTCTTTCTCTGTGACACCTACAATGGATATGTCATAAAGCCAGGCAGAGCCAGTGCTATAAATTCAGAGGGGTTAGAATCTAGGAAGAGGCTCTCCCACTTTCACTCTCTGCTCTCAGATCAGGCAGGCAGTACCTCTAATATGGAAGCTATGGACACCACACCTCCTTCACACGCTGTCCTCTTCCATTCTGCTCCTGTTTTCCCCAGCACCCCATTTACGGCCCTGGCGGGCATCGGTGCTTCAGCAGGAAGCACGTCAGACCCCGAACCTATGGACACCACACCTCCTTCACACGCTGTCATCTTCCATTCTGCTCCTGTTTTCCCCACCACCACATTTATGGCCGTGGCGGGCATCGGTGCTTCAGCAGGAAGCACGTCAGACCCCGAACCTATGGACACCACACCACCTTCACACGCTGTCATCTTCCATCCTGCTCCTCTTTACCCCAGCACCCCATTTACGGCTTAGGCCGGCACTGGTGCTTCACCAGGCAGCACCTCTAACACCAAAGCTATGGACACCACACCTCCTTCCCAGGCTGTCATTTTCCAGTCTGCCCTGTCTCCAATAGAACCACTACCCATTTCACACCGCTGTTCCAAGTTCTGGGAACACACCACCCAGTGATAGCAATGCCTCAGCCCATGCCTCGACTCATTTACCTGCGACATGAGCCAACAGATAGACCAACACTTCAAAGTTATGACAGAAAGTTGAGTAAGTTATACGCTTGGAATTTCATTTATTATTATTAACAAGCACAACTGTAGTGCTTAGACTATAACAAGTACTATTCTAAGGGCTTACCAAATATTAACTCACTTATTCCTCATAATGGCAACCCTAGAGGTAGGGAATATTCATAATGTTCACTTTTCTGGGGGAAACTGTGGCCCAGAGACGTTGAAGAGCTTGCCTAATGCCACACAGTAAGTAGGTGGCAAAACCCGGGATTAAAACTAGACCGTCTAGACTTTCATCACTTTGCTGTGTTACCGTACTATAAGTTGTGGTTAGGGAAGGAACTAAATTGACAAGACTCTGAACTAAAAGGAGAAGGGAGAAATGAGAAAATGAGTGATCCTAGAAACTAGAGTAGAGTTAGGCTCAGAAATTTCTGGTGATGAGACCCGGAAGAACAAGAACTTGGTTGGAATATTAACTTGGGGTAGTATCTGAATCCATGGAGAAATGGTTTTGTTTTCTGTAAAATTTAGAAAGGTCAGTTGGATGAAGATTAATGAAGACAAAAGTAGAAAGGAAAAGAAAAAGGTGCCTTTAAGGGAGACATAACCGCTTCCCTCTACATACCCACAGGTGGGGTCCTGTGGGAAAGGATGGAGCTCTCTCTACCGGGTTGGTCACCAGGCTGAACAAGGAGAAACATGGCAACCATTGTACTGGTTTTGATGATCTCTCAAAACCAAGGCTTCAGTTTCCAAGAACGACCTATGGTAGCATAACTAGTGTGTGTCACACATGCCACTAAGTGTGTTTCCAGTCACACATTTTAATTGGACAGCTACTTCCTATGAGGTAGGCATTAGTTCCCTATGGCTGCTGTAACAAATGACTACAAATGTGCTTGCTTCTAACAAAACACACTTATTTTCTTATGGTTCTGGAAGACAGAGGTCCAAAACCAGTTTCCCTGGGCTGAAACCAGAAGTCGACAGGGCCATCCATCCTCCTTCTAGAGGCTCTAAGCGAGAATCTGTTTGTTTCCTCGCCAGCATTCCTTCACTTCGGCCACATCAATGCAACCCCAACTTTGTCATCACATTCTCTTTGGAGTACAAATTCCCTCTGCCTCTCTCTTATGAGAACACCAGTGGTTATATTTGGGCCCATCCAGGTAGTCCAGGAGAATCTTCCCATCTGAGAACCATTACTTTCATCCCACTGGCAAAGTGCCTTCTGCCATTTAAGGTGACATCCACAGGTTCTGGAGAGTAGAATGTGGACATTTGGGGGCAATGGTATTATTCAGTCTACTACAAGGTAGATACTATTATCTTTCTCAGATGTAGGAAATGACGTTTAGGGAAGTAGTTTGTCTCAGGTCTACAATTTCCAGAGTAGAGACTTAAATTCTGCCACTGACACTTTAGGACACATCCTAAACAACTTGAATCTGTGTCCTTAACTACTGCATAATCCTTGGTTAAGAGTCGCACTTAGGTATCAAGACCCAATTGAATACAACACAAGTACTGTCTCCTCTTTCACTATGTTTGCCTGGTGTACTGATGAATCTTGCCCAGAGCAGAAGAGTTCAGAAAATTGTTATACAGGTTTATGAAGAGAAACCATTTACTGTTTGATGTGCCCGGAGTAACGGAAGGCTTTTTCAAATAAAATATGCCACCAAATAGTCAATTGTCACAACAGAAGTAACCCCGTGGGAGTCACGAGGAGACTAAAATTATCTCCAATTGTGCAGGAGAGAAAAGTTTCACTGAAGGCAGGTGTAGTTCAGCCAAGCCCTACAGCACAGAAGTAGGAATGTGGGTATGTACGAATGGGAAACACTTTAATGCAGAATGGATGAGAAATATGCATTCGACCTATTCTAAAACAACTGGCTTATTAACTCAGTAAATCGATTTAGTCAGTCAAACTAGCTTTAGCTGATTACTTATCCAGGGAATAGCTGTTTAGAGTAATTTTTGTCATAGAACAGTAAATAAAATGGTTGAACTATAGCTTTAGGCTTGCTAAGTGAAATAGATTGCTCTAGATGATTTTCAAGTGACTTACTTGGTAGTACTCACGAAATTGGGGGTTAACAATTGCTTAAGAAAACAAAGAGAATTGATTTTAAATAAAGTACTTACTGTGTGAACTATCTGTTCAGTAGCTCATGTTAAATGGATGTTTATAATCTCCATTGGACAACCAACTACTTTTTTGCAAATGGCAATGTGAATTGCTCTCGCATAAACTATAGCAATGACCACCTATCTAATTTGTTGTCCAAACCAGAAATCTTCTAACAATACTGGTGTCCTAATAAAAATAAGCACGAAGGGAACACACACTGGGTGTCTCCCGTGTGCCTGTGCATGCATCTATATCTCACTGAAGCCCCATAACAGCCCCCAAGAGAGGGACTCTGAGTGTCCCCATGTTGCTTGTGGAGAAACAGGCACAGGAAGGTTCAATAGTCTATCTACCTAATATCACACAGAGGGTGGGAGAGCCCGTTTTAAAACCACCTGCCTCCAATTCCAGGTGCCAGGAGCCAGACTCAGCCTACAGCTCTCTTCTGCTCGCCTGGAGGTGAAACAAGGTGTCATGATTAGTCAAATCCCGGTCTTCACTCATCAAGGTAGCTTGAACACCTGCACGTCCTCCAAGTAGCATGTAGCATAAGCAATAAGATGTTTGCCCCGTGATCGTCCAGGAACTTGGAATCAGCTGTGCCTGGTTAGGCTGAGCTGGTTTAGAGTGGAGAGGACCACCGATCTTCCACCTGGGCAAGTGCCTTTTGACCTCCTGCCATCAGAGGGCCAAAACTCCAGCCTGAGAATGTGCTGAGGCCTGTAGCCTAGTTATGCCAGCTCAGAACAATGATGAGCACACGTTTTTCCAATCACCTTTCCTCATGCTCCCCATGCCTCATACTGCCCTGCTTCTTTATTCTTTATCCCACAGATACCCAAAGCCCCTTGCCTTTGGGGAGGCGGATTTGAGACCTATTGTCACGTCACGTCCTCGCTTGGCTGCCCTGTGAATAAACCTCCTCTTTGCTGCAAACCTCAGCATTTCAGTGTTTTGGCTTGCTGCACCTCAGACAGAATGGTTGGGAGCAGTGGTACAGGACCCTTGCATGTGAGGGAAGCTGGTTCCTAGTAGTCACATTGCGGATGTTTTCTCCTCTCGGGGTGGGGGTGGGGCAGACATCCTGCTCTTCCAGAAAGGGAGAAACACAGGTGCCAAACCCTTGCCCTCAGCGTCACCGTCACCTAGGAGCTTGTTAGAAGCACAGAATCCAGGCCCCACCCAGAACTACTGAATACCAGCCTGCATTTAACAAGATCCCCAAGAGAGGCATACCCATATTAAAGTTGGAGAGGCACCAAGCTGTCATCGTCTTCTCCGCAGCTAATGAAAACGAAGCAAAGATTCATCCCGAGCCGACTCTGCCTCAGTCACCTGGATATCCCATGAGCTCATTTAATCCTCCCCAGAACCTGCAAATGAGACTGAGGGTCACAGTGGTCTAGCACTCCAGGTTCCATAAGAGAACATGACCAAGGCTCACTGGAGCCCAGACTTCCAAAAAAGAAGGCCCCTGAGCACAGCATGGCACCACTGCAGCCCCAACCGTGGGCCTGGAGGGTAGGCCAGGCTCCCCACGCAGAGTTCACACCATTCGACAGATGCCCACAGCAGACCACAAGGCAATATGAGAAGTAACTTCTGATTGTGGAATCTCTGAACTTTGAGATTGAAAGAAAAAAATCTGTTTTCGGGGGATGGTTAAAACAGTTCTACCAAGGAGTAAAGAGACGGCATCTTGAGGCTCCTTCTGGATTAAGAATTTAATGCCTACTTATTGAGAAATGCTCCGTGCATTTGCTCAGCCCTATGCCAAGATGAAGTTCTCTGTGCCCTGGAAGCTTAGGTTCTAAAAAGGCCACAGAAATGGGTGAGACCTAAAACATGCCAGAACAATGCAACGGCCTTAATCAGACTGTCTTTGCTTTGCCTTGCTTACAAGTCACTGACTTTAAACTGAATATGGTGTCATGTCTTTATGTTTCTTGAAGCTTTTTTTTTTTCAAAAGATCATATAAAGATTTTCTTCCATGGTAAGACTTTTATATTGTATTTTTCTTAAACTGGACTGTGGCACATTTACCCTCCATCAGATGATTGCTTATAACTCACCTTGCTTTGTTAAGAATACCGCTAGAGGCTTCTATGTCCCTACTAAAGAAAATACATTTTCAGGCCCATTGAAACCAATGAAAATCCAAGATTTCAGAGCACAAGATAATGAAAATTCTCTCTATCCGCGTCTTTTACTGCTTTTAATCTGTTAACAGTCCCTAAGTGTGTCAGATGAAAGGTACTGTCGCGGGAATTGACATCATTAACAGCATTCCATACAGGTAAGTCTTGATTGTTCCACTTTCTCAAAAAGTTGGACATATTTACTGCCTCTATGACATCTCTAGGGTGTGTGGAAGAAATAAAAAAGAGGCCTGTACAATGTATTTCTCCAAATATACACACAAATAGTTTGCACATACAAACAGGGAAACCTTATAAATAACGTATGGGGAGCAAAGGATTGTCGGTAACGGAACTACTCATTTTGAAAGACAACACTGTCACCAAGTGTCCCCTCACCAAAACTGACTGGGAATTTTTAGGGGCCACCAAACCAGAGATGGAGATTTTTAGGCACATTCTTGCCAGAAAAGAGAGCCTAGGGCATAAACCACTCAACTTGTTGGCACGAATGCCAGGGCAACCCAAGCAAGTGGATATACAAGCCTACGTAACGCTTGGAAGTAGGAAGCTTTGGGGGACTACACCTGGGCTGGTACTGGCCTCCCTCCCCAAAGGGACAAGGAGAGCAGAAACCTGGATGGAGTCAAGAGAGAGAACAAAGAAAGGCAAGGCTGGGTATGGAGCAACGTGTGGATCCAGGAGCATGTGTCTCAGAACTGCCGGGGCTCTGCAGACCAGCTGCATCCCCATTCTCCTTGACCCTCATGGGTATAATGAACTCAGGATGGGCGCATCCCGGCTGCCAAGTCACTTCCACCTGTCCATGGAGTTGACAGTTACTTGCTCACAGTGAACCAACCTCTCTGGACCTAACAGCTACTGCAGGAGGTGGTAGTGGAGAACAAGGTGACGACAACGACCAGATGCGAAGGAGGAAGCGACGTTCAGCGGACCGACTGGGTGGACTGATGGTGTGGGGTTAAGTCTGCAGAGCTAAAGGGGCCAGATGTAGAAAAGGGAAGGGGAACCATGAGGATATGGTCAAGCCCCATCGTATGGATATTTCATCCATATGTTGTATGCAAATCCCATTCAATTTGCTCTGAGTGAACAAGAGAGAACTAAATTATCCTTTAAACCATGTCAGTGACTTTATTTACCATCTCATTTGATGAGCTCATAGCCCAGGGGCAGAGGGAAATGGGAGCTGTGAGTCTGCCATCTCTCAGGAAGTCTCAGGCCTCAGAGGCCCCTCAGAGCCAAACTACCTCACCTTTTGCACTTTTCAAGCAACGTTATTCCTAAGTGCGAGTCACCCTCTTCATCAGGTTCTCCAAGAAACAGCAATCTCTCCCAATGAGAGAGGAAAAATGGGCTACTTTGGCTTGCTGAGGCACAATATGTAGTTCTCCAAAATGGTACCTGCCTGGGGATTTTTCAAGAAAATTAAGCATCAGTGGTGATTTGTTTGTCTTCACATAACGTATGACCCAGGTGTGCTGAGAAATAAGAAAAGGACGAACGAATCAAGGGCGGCTGATCCAAGGAGGCAAGGGGCAACTTCCACAGCCTACGTGGAAAGCTAGAGGGAGGGAACATCCAGCTGGTGGGAGCTGAAGACAGGGGCCAGTCCTCCTTGGGCTCGGGATGCCACCCCCTCTTCCTACATCTTCACGCTGTCTTTCTCTGTTGGCCCCTCCCAGCCATATTAAAGAGCCACAAGGAACTGCTCTCCTCCATTCCATTCTCCTGTCCTCCTATCCACTCCTCCCTTCTTTCCCTTTGCCATCAATTTCTTGACTTGCCCCCAATTTCTCCCCTCCCATCCACACTGCGGTCTGGTTTCTGCCCCCCTACTCTTGTGAAACTGATCTCCTTGAAGCCCCCAATGATTTCTCCGTTGACAAGTCCAGGGCACTACTTCTCAATCCTTATCTTTGTGACCGCCAAGCCGAGTCAGATCTTAAACAACGTCTCTGTCTTGAAAATCTCTTCCCTTGGCTTCCGCGCCACCTTTCCTTTTCTTTCCATGAGACCGATCACAACCAGTGCTGCAGATTCCATCGAATTAAGGAATGCTGTTGCCTACATGTGTGAATGAGCTCAAGTGAGTAAAGTACTGAAGTAGAGGACAGCTAAAGTGAAACGTCTTCATGAATGTCCACGTGGCTGAGCAGCAAGTTAACCTTTCCTACATGTGCTAAAGAAGAAGAGTTGGGTTTTATTTTATTTACTTTTCCCTGGACTGTGTTGAATGACTATCATCTACAAGTTCAGGCTACTTTTGGCTGAGGATTAATGCACTGGGAGAGCTGAGAGAAAACTGAACAATAGAGCTGTCTTTTTCTTGACCAGTTCACCTTAGTTTCCCAAACTCTAAGTCTTTCCCGAATTCTTTCTCCTTTTTATTGTAGTAAAAGGAACATAACACAACATCCACCATTTGGATCATTTTACAATTCACCGTACCATTCAGTGGAATTTACTACTGTCACAGTGTTGTGCAACTATCACCACTGCCTAGCTGCAAAACATTTTCATCAACCAAGAGGAAACCTACACCCATTTTAAGGAGTCATTCCCTATTTCCCTCTCTTCCAACCCCCTGGCAACCACTAATGTAGAATCTTTTCTGTGTGTATGGATTTGCCACTGCTGGACATTTCATATAAATGGAACCATACGATATGTAGCCTTTCATGCCTGACTCCTTTCACTTAGTTGCATCCATCATGTAGCATGTATCAGAAATCCACTCACAGTTATGGCTGAATCCTTCATATCCTTTGAATACAAAATAAAAAATACGTTGAGAGTGAAGCTCTGTTTTAATGGCACATCTATTAGGCCAATTCATTGAAAGAAGCTGAAGATGGAGATATTGTTGTGAAATGATAATCATTGAGAAGCCTCAGCCTATTGGATAACGAAAAGTTTGGGAAATGTTGCAAAAAATTATCTGCTTTACGTTAAAAGCCTATTAAACAAGGATGCAGGAGATTGTCTTTTTCTTGCAGGTAACTTAAATGAGGCAGAAAGAAATAACTGCCCTTTAAAACACATTTTGAAAGGATTCTATTTATTCTTAATAGACGAATGGGAGTACAGGAAGTTCACATCCAATATGGACTCCCTGTCCAAACACTGTTTATCGTTCTAGCCACCACTATCGAATTATATTTCTTGAGAGTAAGGCAGCTCAATTCCTGCATATTACTTTCTAAAATTCATCCATCAAATCCATTAATACAGTATAAACAAGAGTTGTTCATGTTTAAGTGCACTTCAAATATCAGGTATAAAGAACCCCCAGTAAGAAAAAGAATCCTATATCTCTTGCCAGAATGTGGTCAGCTGTGGGGTGCTCTGCTAGCTGAAAGACACATTCATTATTAAGGGGATAGAGGCTGTTTAAGTGGGATGAGAGCCAAAAAATTTTAACTACATATATGTGTGAAGAACAGTGCTAGGTTATCTCATATTCTATATCAGTCAAGGCTCACCATTTTACATACGTGAAAAGCAAAGTTAAAAGTGTATTAGTAGGGCTTCCCTGTTGGCACGGTGGTTAAGGATCCACCTGCCAGTGCACGGGACACACGTTTGAGCCCTGATGCGGGAAGATCCCACATGCCACGGAGCAACTAAGACCATGTGCCACAACTACTGAGCCTGCGTGCTAGAGCCCATGAACCACAGCTACTGAAGCCCACGCACCTAGACCCCGTGCTCAGCAACAACGAGAAGCCACCACAATGAGAAGCCCACGTACTGCAACAAAGAGTGGCCCCCGCTCACCGCAACTAGAGAAAGCCCGCGCACAGCAACGAAGAGCCTAGGCAGCCAAAGATAAATAAATAAATACGTCTATTTTTAAGAAAAGTGTTTTAGTAACTTACTAAAAGGCACGCAACCAGTAAACGTGAGCAAGAATTCAATCCCAAATCTGTCACACTGAAGTTTAAGCTAATACTTGAGATTAATAAAAACAGCACTAAATTAAAAGTTCAGAGATATTTTTTATTTCATACTTTCACTAATGCTCTTTGGAGATAAATCATGTCATTTATATGGGCCTTAGTTTTCACAACTTTAATAGTTGGAAGCTTGACTAGATGATCTGTATGTAGTCTTCCAATTCTAAAATGTTCCACTAATTTGGATTGCTACAATAATTGCCCTTCCAATACGTGCATGCTGCCACCAAGTAGCAGTAGAGACTACTAGTTCCTTTTTTACCCCTAGTGGGGGTGCATTTTGACAGCGGACTTATCCGTCAATAGTACAACCTGTTAGTATAACTATAAGATAACAAAATAATCTGGTATTCTTTCCTGTAAAAGAGAAGCTTTACATTGTGTCTGTGAATCGTGCCAGAATCACCTGTAGGTTTTTAAATATAGAGGAAATCCTGAACCCATTGAATGAGACTCTTCAGAGACAGGACTTGGGCATCTGGAATTTTGGGTTCCCATCATTTGTATATTTTATTTCATTTCATTTTTGCCTATGTACAATATTTGTCACATCCTTTTGAATCTTTAAAACTTTCTTTTTGTTTTAAATTTTAGAATATTCCATAATCTTCACCTACTTTTCATAAGGTGTTATCTGTTATGTTTATTGGACCTTGTGCTTCTCCTGGTTAAGACTTCTTTCTTTCCTTTTTTTTTTTTTTGTTTTTTTCGGGGCCCTGCCTCATGTCTTGCAGGATCTTAGTTCCCTGACCTGGGATTGGACCCCAGGGCCCCAGCAGTGAAAGCGTCATGTTCTAAATACTGGACCACCAGGGAAGTCCCAAGATTTCAGTTGTAAATGACTTCTTTCCCCGCTCTAATTCATTCCTGGGATCAGTTTCATGGTTGGACATTAAAGCAACCTTGCATTGCCAGAATAAAGCTACTTTGATTCTGATATATGATTGTTTTACATACCATGGATACAGTTTGTGCTTCTCTTTACACATTTTGCATGCATGTTCAAAGGAGAAACTGGCCTGTGATTCTATTCTCGTAATATTCTTTATCGATTTTTTTGTTGCTTTTTTAAGATTCTATACTTTATGTTTTATTTATTTATTTTTGGCTGCATTGGGTCTTCATTGCTGCATGCGAGCTTTCTCTAGTTTCGGCGAGCGGGGGTCTATTCTTTGTTGCGGTGAGTAGGCTTCTCATTGCAGCCTTCTGACCCCATGGGCTTCTGACCCCATTCGTCAGTGCTACTTCAGGTCCTCACCCCTTCCCTTCTGACCCTGGGCGGTGAAATCCTCTTTCTGCGGCTGGCGTGCGTCAGAAAGTCAATGAGGCAAGAGTAGGTTTGGAGTATCCAAGGAGCAGAAAGGATGTCAGCGTGTGGAAAACAGAGCGAGCAAATTGGAGAGGAGAACGAAACAGTCAGAGAGGAAACAGAGGCCCAGATTTCTAGGTCTGTGGAGGCACTCTGAGGACTTTGCATTTTCTGTGAAGAAGCCACTGAAGAAATTTGAGTGACATGATCTGACTTATGTTTTAACAAGATCTCTCTGGATGCCACGTTGATTAGAGACTGTAGGCGAGCAAGGAAAAGCCCGAGAAGACCAACAGTTGATTCAAAGAAATGATTACTCAAACATGGTCCCCCTCCTCAGTGAAGACGCAGAGCAGGAATTGGCAAATAATGGCCACGAATCAAATCAGGCTCTCAGCCTGGATCTGTGGGACTGTGAGCTAATAATGGTTCTCACGTTTAGAAAGCTTGTTGAAGAGGAAAGAGGAGGAGAAGCTACAGAAACTGTATATGGCCCACAAAGCCTAAGATATTTAAAATCCAGAAAATGCTTTCCAACACCTGATGTAAAGCATGTGGCTGGTAGGAGGTCCTCAACCAAATTTGGAAGAGGAATACATGAGTCAGTTAGTTCCTGAAAACACTGTAAAGTGATAGGTGTCAAGAAACATTTACCCCTTCACCCTTAACCTTCACAAATGATGCCAGTTCCATTGAGCTATTGAAAAATACATTGTGGCTTTCAGTAAAATAACCCAGAGGACATTTTCTCACATAGGCAAGGTCATAAACAACTGTCAAGTGAAGTTGAAATAGCAACAAATCAAATAATAACAAAAAACATTTTTACTGATTTTTAAATCTTACAAAGCATTTTCATGTTCATTATCTAATTTAATCCTCCAATCAACGTCATGAGATAGTTATTATTTCACCATTAGAAATGACCACATATGAAATCCTGAGTGATTGCTCAAGAAAAGCTGAAATCTTGAGTGTTACATCTATTAAGGCCATGGTTGGGTGTTTTACTATGGGAACATTGGATGCTAAAATCCACAGGGATTTTCAGCTCAAGATGGCAGACTAGGAAATATATTTACTTTCTGTTCCTCCTGAAACCATATCTAAATAAAACTGTAGAAATACCAAAATTAATCAACCAATAAAAGCCAAGATATTCTGGAAGTCATCAACCACAGAAAGATTTCAACACATTTCGAGAAGGCAAGCAATGAAATGGAGGAGCCATGAATAAAATAATGAAGAGAAAAAGGCTGAGCCTAAGTAAGGTCTGCACAAAGTCACTCAGCTTTTGCTGAGCTCTGGTTATAGTCAAGGGCAGAGGAAAGAAGAGGGGCTGAAAACAAGGAGACAAACGTCATTTTAGGAAAAACACTTCATTTAATGAGCTCCAGGGAACACTCAGCCTGCTGCCATACTAACTCATGAATTACAATGGATTGTTGGTAAGCAAGACAAGAAAACAGGGAAGAAACAAAAGAAACAAAAATCAAGACACTGTTTCTAACTGAACTCTTCTCAAATGAGATCGAGGAATTATGGTTCAATGCCACAGCTGTAAATCGTTTCTGCTCTTGGAGAGGTTACAAAGGGCTTATAATATTTCCCTTGTTTTCAGACAGAATTTAGGTCTGAGCAAAAGCTTTTGTGTCCTCCAACCCCAAAATTTATTGGGGATGGAAGCCCAGATTTGCTGGGACATACCATAAAAAGAATCTCATGAGCAGAGAGTCAAACTGATTTTGGAATATATGAATTATGCCCAGTGTGAGTTTCAATAGGTTTATATATATATATATATATACATTTTTACTGATCTATATGATTTTGGGTTCTGAAACTTCTACATGTCACATGCGTGATACATAACAGACAATGTCAGCCCCAGGAGGGAGAAAACACTCCAATGAAGCAAGCCAAAGAAACAAGTTTTAAGCAAGGTCAAGTGATGTGTAGACCAGGATTGTTCAATTCCTACCTGTCATGCTGAAGCTTCCAGCTCCTGAATAACAACACATGCTTCCCTTGTCCTAGACAGCCAAGAGTACGTCTCCTCTCTTGGGCATAAGAATCCCTAGAGTTACATATGGGTAGTAAAGAGTGGACCCAGCTGTCATACTCACAATGACCAAATTGTGTTGATCGTACTTTATACCAATACATCGCTCCACGCTGAAGTTGCAATAAATGATATATTTGTTTTCTAGACATATGAATGAGACGCCTTACTGGATATACTCCAGGAAGGCCAGAGAAGCTGGTTTCTAATCCATACGGAACAATTCACTGGTGAATTTCTTTCAGGATAACCCATGATTTATCTAGAATATCATCTTTACTTATCTGGATCCTTCAAACTAGACAAAGGGAAAATACGGGCTTCAAGCCTCAGTTAGAAATATGGAATGGTGCCATGCTGACAACTGGTGGTCCCTGACCTGTATCTTCTGAGATTAGAACACAGTGTGGTGGATGACCAATTCATGCGTTGAACAAAAGAAGACCTCCTACAGGGCAGTGTAGCTGTTCGTTACAGGTATGGCACTTAGGGCTAAGTACCATAAGGACTACAAGAAGAAAAGAAAAACAAGTAACACATGAAGCATATACGATAAGGAGGCACCACAGTGCAGAGCACAAGCTCTGGAATCACACAGGCTTGGATTGAATCCCCGCTAAGCCACTACCATCTATATACCCTGAAGGACAGGCCAAGGTTTAAATGTTCTTTTACCAAATTTCAAAAAAGAAGTGAAGAAAGAACCTATCTGCCAGGAAGGGACATCGTGGGCTGCAGCATCCAGTCGGATCAGGGCTCTGCATCTCCTGCTCAGAAACCTTGGCCACCTGGCTCATTGTGATGCTGGCAGCTGAGCAGCCCTGGAGAAGGCGATCCTGTCTCCAGGACTCGCAGAGGAGCTGGGGAGGTCTCCGGACGAGGTGGCCCACACCCTGGTAAGCTCTGGCTGCCTCCTGCCCTCAGGTCTGAGCAGGCTCTGGCCTCTGGGCCCCGTGGTGGGGAAGGCCTGGCCGATACATACGCAGGGCTGAGGGGCCTGCAGAGTCAGTCCCCAGGCAGGGTGAGCTCTGGAGGAGGCTTCCACAGTCCCCAACAGTCTCCGCATGGTGGCCCATCTGGTGCCAAACACCTGCCACCCACAGCCAGTAGTCCCAGCCACTAGAAAGTCCAGAAGGGGCCCCGTCCTTTGCCTTTGGGCCGGGGTTAAGCCAGCAGCTGGGCTTGCATGTGACCCCTGCCTCACCCCCTGCCCCGCCCGCTCTTTCTCTGTGACACCTACAATGGATATGTCATAAAGCCAGGCAGAGCCAGTGCTATAAATTCAGAGGAGTTAGAATCTAGGAAGAGGCTCTCCCACTTTCACTCTCTGCTCTCAGATCAGGCAGGCAATACCTCTAATATGGAAGCTATGGACACCACACCTCCTTCACACGCTGTCCTTTTCCATTCTGCTCCTGTTTTCCCCAGCACCCCATTTACGGCCCTGGCGGGCATCGGTGCTTCAGCAAGAAGCATGTCAGACCCCGAACCTATGGACACCACACCTCCTTCACACGCTGTCCTCTTCCATTCTGCTTCTGTTTTCCCCACCACCGCATTTACGGCCGTGGCGGGCATCGGTGCTTCAGCAGGAAGCACGTCAGACCCCGAACCTATGGACACCACACCACCTTCACACGCTGTCATCTTCCATCCTGCTCCTCTTTACCCCAGCACCCCATTTACGGCTTAGGCCGGCACTGGTGCTTCACCAGGCAGCACCTCTAACACCAAAGCTATGGACACCACAGCTCCTTCCCAGGCTGTCATTTTCCAGTCTGCCCTGTCTCCAATAGAACCACTACCCATTTCACACCGCTGTTCCAAGTTCTGGGAACACACCACCCAGTGATAGCAATGCCTCAGCCCATGCCTCGACTCATTTACCTGCGACATGAGCCAACAGATAGACCAACACTTCAAAGTTATGACAGAAAGTTGAGTAAGTTATACGCTTGGAATTTCATTTATTATTATTAACAAGCACAACTGTAGTGCTTAGACTATAACAAGTACTATTCTAAGGGCTTACCAAATATTAACTCACTTATTCCTCATAATGGCAACCCTAGAGGTAGGGAATATTCATAATGTTCACTTTTCTGGGGGAAACTGAGGCCCAGAGACGTTGAAGAGCTTGCCTAATGCCACACAGTAAGTAGGTGGCAAAACCTGGGATTAAAACTAGACCGTCTAGACTTTCATCACTTTGCTGTGTCACCGTACTATAAGTTGTGGTTAGGGAAGGAACTAAATTGACAAGACTCTGAACTAAAAGGAGAAGGGAGAAATGAGAAAATGAGTGATCCTAGAAACTAGAGTAGAGTTAGGCTCAGAAATTTCTGGTGATGAGACCCGGAAGAACAAGAACTTGGTTGGAATATTAACTTGGGGTAGTATCTGAATCCATGGAGAAATGGTTTTGTTTTCTGTAAAATTTAGAAAGGTCAGTTGGATGAAGATTAATGAAGACAAAAGTAGAAAGGAAAAGAAAAAGGTGCCTTAAGGGAGACATAACCACTTCCCTCTACGTACCCACAGGTGGGGTCCTGTGGGAAAGGATGGAGCTCTCTCTACCGGGTTGGTCACCAGGCTGAACAAGGAGAAACATGGCAACCATTGTACTGGTTTTGATGATCTCTCAAAACCAAGGCTTCAGTTTCCAAGAACGACCTACGGTAGCATAACTAGTGTGTGTCACACATGCCAATAAGTGTGTTTCCAGTCACACATTTTAATTGGACAACTACTACCTATGAGGTAGGCATCAGTTCCCTATGGCTGCTGTAACAAATGACTACAAATGTGCTTGCTTCTAACAAAACACACTTATTTTCTTATGGTTCTGGAAGACAGAGGTCCAAAACCAGTTTCCCTGGGCTGAAACCAGAAGTCGACAGGGCCATCCATCCTCCTTCTAGAGGCTCTAAGCGAGAATCTGTTTGTTTCCTCGCCAGCATTCCTTCACTTCTGGCCACATCAATGTAACCCCAACTTCGTCATCACATTCTCTTTGGAGTACAAATTCCCTCTGCCTCTCTCTTACGAGAACACCAGTGGTTATATTTGGGCCCATCCAGGTAGTCCAGGAGAATCTTCCCATCTGAGAACCATTACTTTCATCCCACTGGCAAAGTGCCTTCTGCCATTTAAGGTGACATCCACAGGTTCTGGAGAGTAGAATGTGGACATTTGGGGGCAATGGTATTATTCAGTCTACTACAAGGTAGATACTATTATCTTTCTCAGATGTAGGAAATGACGTTTAGGGAAGTAGTTTGTCTCAGGTCTACAATTTCCAAAGTAGAGACTTAAATTCTGCCACTGACACTTTAGGACACATCCTAAACAACTTGAATCTGTGTCCTTAACTACTGCATAATCCTTGGTTAAGAGTCACACTTAGGTATCAAGACCCAATTGAATACAACACAAGTACTGTCTCCTCTTTCACTATGTTTGCCTGGTGTACTGATGAATCTTGCCCAGAGCAGAAGAGTTCAGAAAATTGTTATGCAGGTTTACGAAGAGAAAGCATTTACTGTTTGATGTGCCCGGAGTAACGGAAGGCTTTTTCAAATAAAATATGCCACCAAATAGTCAAGTGTCACAACAGAGGTAACCCCGTGGGAGTCACGAGAGACTAAAATTATCTCCAATAGTGCAGGAGAGAAAAGTTTCACTGAAGGCAGGTGTAGTTCAGCCAAGCCCTACAGCACAGAAGTAGGAATGTGGGTATGTACGAATGGGAAACACTTTAATGCAGAATGGATGAGAAATATGCATCCGACCTATTCTAAAACAACTGGCTTATTAACTCAGTAAATCGATTTAGTCAGTCAAACTAGCTTTAGCTGATTACTTATCCACGGAATAGCTGTTTAGAGTAATTTTTGTCATAGAACAGTAAATAAAATGGTTGAACTATAGCTTTAGGCTTGCTAAGTGTAATAGATTGCTCTAGATGATTTTCAAGTGACTTACTTGGTAGTACTCACGAAATTGGGGGTTAACAATTGCTTAAGAAAACAAAGAGAATTGATTTTAAATAAAGTACTTACTGTGTGAACTATCTGTTCAGTAGCTCATGTTAAATGGATGTTTATAATCCCCATTGGACAACCAACTACTTTTTTGCAAATGGCAATGTGAATTGCTCTCGCATAAACTATAGCAATGACCACCTATCTAATTTGTTGTCCAAACCAGAAATCTTCTAACAATACTGGTGTCCTAATAAAAATAAGCACGAAGGGAACACACACTGGGTGTCTCCCGTGTGCCTGTGCATGCATCTATATCTCACTGAAGCCCCATAACAGCCCCCAAGAGAGGGACTCTGAGTGTCCCCATGCTGCTTGTGGAGAAACAGGCACAGGAAGGTTCAATAGTCTATCTACCTAATATCACACAGAGGGTGGGAGAGCCCGTTTTTAAACCACCTGCCTCCAATTCCAGGTGCCAGGAGCCAGACTCAGCCTACAGCTCTCTTCTGCTCGCCTGGAGGTGAAACAAGGTGTCATGATTAGTCAAATCCCGGTCTTCACTCATCAAGGTATCTTGAACACCTGCACGTCCTCCAAGTAGCATGTAGCATAAGCAATAAGATGTTTGCCCCGTGATCCTCCAGGAACTTGGAATCAGCTGTGCCTGGTTAGGCTGAGCTGGTTTAGAGTGGAGAGGACCACCGATCTTCCACCTGGGCAAGTGCCTTTTGACCTCCTGCCATCAGAGGGCCAAAACTCCAGCCTGAGAATGTGCTGAGGCCTGTAGCCTAGTTATGCCAGCTCAGAACAATGATGAGCACACGTTTTTCCAATCACCTTTCCTCATGCTCCCCATGCCTCATACTGCCCTGCTTCTTTATTCTTTATCCCACAGATACCCAAAGCCCCTTGCCTTTGGGGAGGCGGATTTGAGACCTATTGTCACGTCACGTCCTCGCTTGGCTGCCCTGTGAATAAACCTCCTCTTTGCTGCAAACCTCAGCATTTCAGTGTTTTGGCTTGCTGCACCTCAGACAGAATGGTTGGGAGCAGTGGTACAGGACCCTTGCAAGTCAGGGAAGCTGGTTCCTAGTAGTCACATTGCGGATGTTTTCTCCTCTCGGGGTGAGGGTGGGGCAGACATCCTGCTCTTCCGGAAAGGGAGAAACACAGGTGCCAAACCCTTGCCCTCAGCGTCACCGTCACCTAGGAGCTTGTTAGAAGCACAGAATCCAGGCCCCACCCAGAACTACTGAATACCAGCCTGCATTTAACAAGATCCCCAAGAGAGGCATACCCATATTAAAGTTGGAGAGGCATCAAGCTGTCATCGTCTTCTCCGCAGCTAATGAAAACGAAGCAAAGATTCATCCCGAGCCGACTCTGCCTCAGTCACCTGGATATCCCATGAGCTCATTTAATCCTCCCCAGAACCTGCAAATGAGACTGAGGGTCAGAGTGGTCTAGCACCCAAGGTTCCATAAGAGAACATGACCAAGGCTCACTGGAGCCAAGACTTCCAAAAATGAAGGCCCCTGAGCACAGCATGGCACCACCGCAGCCCAAACCGTGGGCCTGGAGGGTAGACCAGGCTCCCCACGCAGAGTTCACACCATTCGACAGATGCCCACAGCAGACCACAAGGCAATATGAGAAGTAACTTCTGATTGTGGAATCTCTGAACTTTGAGATTGAAAGAAAAAAATCTGTTTTCGGGGGATGGTTAAAACAGTTCTACCAAGGAGTAAAGAGAGGGCATCTCAAGCGTCCTTCTGGACTAAGAATTGAATGCCTACTTATTGAGAAATGCTCCGTGCATTTGCTCAGCCCTACGCCAAGATGAAGTTCTCTGTGCCCTAGAAGCTTAGGTTCTAAAAAGGCCACAGAAATGGGTGAGACCTAAAAAATGCCAGAACAATGCAACGGCCTTAATCAGACTGTCTTTGCTTTGCCTTGCTTACAAGTCACTGACTTTAAACTGAATATGGTGTCATGTCTTTATGTTTCTTGAAGCTTTTTTTTTTCAAAAGATCATATAAAGATTTTCTTCCATGGTAAGACTTTTATATTGTATTTTTCTTAAACTGGACTGTGGCACATTTACCCTCCATCAGATGATTGCTTATAACTCACCTTGCTTTGTTAAGAATACCGCTAGAGGCTTCTATGTCCCTACTAAAGAAAATACATTTTCAGGCCCATTGAAACCAATGAAAATCCAAGATTTCAGAGCACAAGATAATGAAAATTCTCTGTATCCACGTCTTTTACTGCTTTTAATCTGTTAACAGTCCCTAAGTGTGTCAGATGAAAGGTACTGTCGCGGGAATTGACATCATTAACAGCATTCCATACAGGTAAGTCT
The DNA here is from genome assembly GCF_964374135.1 of Grampus griseus. NCBI lineage: Eukaryota > Metazoa > Chordata > Mammalia > Artiodactyla > Delphinidae > Grampus > Grampus griseus. The sequence continues at coordinate 254,585 of NW_028133053.1, forward strand.
TGATTGTTCCAAGTTCTCAAAAAGTTGGACATATTTACTGCCTCTATGACATCTCTAGGGTGTGTGGAAGAAATAAAAAAGAGGCCTGTACAATGTATTTCTCCAAATATACACACAAATAGTTTGCACATACAAACAGGGAAACCTTATAAATAATGTATGGGGAGCAAAGGATTGTCGGTAACGGAACTACTCATTTCGAAAGACAACACTGTCACCAAGTGTCCCCTCACCAAAACTGACTGGGAATTTTTAGGGGCCACCAAACCAGAGATGGAGATTTTTAGGCACATTCTTGCCAGAAAAGAGAGCCTAGGGCATAAACCACTCAACTTGTTGGCACGAATGCCAGGGCAACCCAAGCAAGTGGATATACAAGCCTACGTAACGCTTGGAAGTAGGAAGCTTTGGGGGACTACACCTGGGCTGGTACTGGCCTCCCTCCCCAAAGGGACAAGGAGAGCAGAAACCTGGATGGAGTCAAGAGAGAGAACAAAGAAAGGCAAGGCTGGGTATGGAGCAACGTGTGGATCCAGGAGCATGTGTCTCAGAACTGCCGGGGCTCTGCAGACCAGCTGCATCCCCATTCTCCTTGACCCTCATGGGTATAATGAACTCAGGATGGGCGCATCCAGGCTGCCAAGTCACTTCCACCTGTCCATGGAGTTGATAGTTACTTGCTCACAGTGAACCAACCTCTCTGGACCTAACAGCTACTGCAGGAGGCGGTAGTGGAGAACAAGGTGACGACAACGACCAGATGCGAAGGAGGAAGCGATGTTCAGCGGACCGACTGGGTGGACTGATGGTGTGGGGTTAAGTCTGCAGAGCTAAAGGGGCCAGATGTAGAAAAGGGAAGGGAAACCATGAGGATATGGTCAAGCCCCATCGTATGGATATTTCATCCATATGTTGTATGCAAATCCCATTCAATTTGCTCTGAGTGAACAAGAGAGAACTAAATTATCCTTTAAACCATGTCAGTGACTTTATTTACCATCTCATTTGATGAGCTCATAGCCCAGGGGCAGAGGGAAATGGGAGCTGTGAGTCTGCCATCTCTCAGGAAGTCTCAGGCCTCAGAGGCCCCTCAGAGCCAAACTACTTCACCTTTTGCACTTTTCAAGCAACGTTATTCCTAAGTGCGAGTCACCCTCTTCATCAGGTTCTCCAAGAAACAGCAATCTCTCCCAATGAGAGAGGAAAAATGGGCTACTTTGGCTTGCTGAGGCACAATATGTAGTTCTCCAAAATGGTACCTGCCTGGGGATTTTTCAAGAAAATTAAGCATCAGTGGTGATTTGTTTGTCTTCACATAACGTATGACCCAGGTGTGCTGAGAAATAAGAAAAGGACGAACGAATCAAGGGCGGCTGATCCAAGGAGGAAAGGGGCAACTTCCACAGCCTACGTGGA